>NC_034598.1:53753419-53821366 GCF_900095145.1 Mus pahari | reverse complement strand
AATCCTAGTGGTGGGTTAGTGGTCATTACTTTCTTTAGTTTTTAATCCTAGTGGTGGGTTAGTGGTCATTACTTTCTTTAGTTTTTAATCCTAGTTGTGGGTTAGTGGTCATTACTTTCTTTAGTTTTTAATCATAGGAGTTTTTTCCTTTCCCTTAAGTATAACAGGTAGTGTTGCTGGGTATAGTAGTAATGTGTGCTAGCAGATTACTTTGAGAACTTGAAATACATAATTATGCAGTAATAATGGTTTTCATGGATTCTGCTCAGAAATGATTTATTTTTGGTGCTGGAGAGAGGGCTCAGTGGTTAAGAGCATTAGCTGCTCATCCACAGGACCCAAGTTTGGTTCCTAGCACCCACATGATGGCTAAAAACCATGTGTAACTTCAATTCCAGAAATCAGACATCCTCGTCTGGCATCCAGGGACACTGAATGCATGTGGTACACAGACATACATGCAGACAAAATAACCATAGATGTTGAAAAAAGAAAATAAAAAGAAACAGCATGTTTTCACACGTCTTTCTTAACTCCATAGAAATTTGCCTAAATAAGTTTTTAAGATTTATTCTAATAATAAACTTTTAAAATGTTGGGGGTAATTACAAAAAACAACACTAAATCAAAATTAAAACGATGGCTTTATGCCTATAGCCCCGGTCCTCAGGAGACTGAGACAGCTGCACATGTAAAGCCTTATCATAGAACAACAGAAAACCACCAAGAAAAACAAGCCACACACTCTCAAACAAGCAGGTCAGACAAGGCAGCTTCAGTCTAAAGCCTAAGGTATACCTGTATCTTCTAATATGGAGAAAACACATATTGATCCCTTGACAAATATCTGTGAAAAACAATTTTGTGACAAACTACTATCAATTGGCTTACCTGTAAAAACACTTGTGGAAAATCATTGAGGACCGACTCTAGTAACTCAAGGCCAAACGTCCGAGTCATTTCCGTCATGCCTACTAGCCAGTAAGGGGCGTCAGCGTTAACCAACTGACAGAGATCCTGCGAAAATAAACAAAAAAGTGTCATGTAATATGATAACATACACTTTTCACAATTCAGTTTATAAAACAAACAAAACCTCTTTTTCTTAAAAATTAAGCATTATTAATTCTAATTTTGACAAGTTGTACATTCAGTAGATTAGTAAACCTCTATAGAAGTGTGTAACTACAGACAACAATCAGCTACAGGCAAGTATTAGTTATTTCAATAAACCTTCAATCTTACTATGCTGCAAATGACTTAGTCATGCCAACTGATGCGAAAAGCAGGCATTTGTGTATCAGATGACATTAGGTAAACAGCAGATCTCTCACTCAGCCTTTTCTCACAGAAGGAGTGCTTGTCTCCCCTAACATACCCAGTCCTCCAGTTCTAAGTTTAGTTTTGCTTCCTTAAGGTGTGGCCCAACATTTTATCACGCTAGTTAGGCATACAGTAGATGCAGAAATCTTTTTTCAGCCTTTTAGAATTACTTTTAATATAATACTATTTTTAATTTTTTGGATTAAAATCACATCAGACATAAATTCTACATAAAACACTTGCACAGGCTATATGTGCTGAAGTACCTGGAAGAGCATGTATGCGTCTTTAGCACAGGGTCTCAGCGTGCTAACAGATCTTCTGTTACTGTTTCCTTGGATCAGCACTGGAGGCTCTATATCTGCAAACCAGGTCAGAAACTGAAGTTCAAATGCCCTTTTACAAACCATACACTATGCTTAAAATTCATCATAATATTTTACATAACCTTGGTTCCTGTTTGAAGAACCATGTCTTCAAACAAGATATACAGAACATATATATACAAAATACAATAACAATTGCTCATTTTCTTACATACACTTTAACTAGCTTATTATTTTTATTACACACTTGATTTTCCCAGTTACTTATTTTTCAGCTTTTATCACATGGTCTCTGAATCTGTATTAAATATCAAACATAAAGTTTACCACATAGTCATTTCTTCTGCCCTTTACCACACTCAAAAGGATTAACTGTTTGGTCTGCCATGGTTGCTGTCAGTCATGGGGGTATCAGCTAAGAATCAGCTAGAGCAGTTTTTCGCTGCTCAACACCTCTTTTTAACATTAGTAGGGAAGATCCCATTCTCTGGTCTGGTGACATGGTTGGTGGGCAAAGGTGCCTGATACCAAGCCTGAGGGTCTGAGTTCAATGCCCAGGATGGACATGGTGGACAATAAGGACTAATTCTCACCAGTTGTCCTCTGACCTCCACCTGTGTGCTTGTGTGTATGCATGTGAATGTGTGCACATGCTCACACACACATATACACACATACATACGAGTGTAATAATTTTTTAAAGGACACATTCTTTGTAAATTATAGCAGCTTGTTTTAAAATCAGTGTTGATTTAATAAATAGTTGAAAAATGTTCTTGGTAATTTTTTCTGTATTATTAAACTAGGAAATAGCAAATGGTATACTAGTCTTTAGAGAAATTTGGATAAAAATACTACTCCAGGAATTACATCAAAGTTATAAATAGAAGACATTTGCACTAGGAAACTGTCCTGTGCTTAATGTGACTCTGAGTATTTCCCTGACACTTACAGCTACTGAGATTGTATTTGTGCTTGACTTCAGAGTGAACTGCAGAGAAATCATGTACCAACACGAGTGGGAACATTCTAGCAAACCAACAGTGAAGAACAGCCAATCTAAACGCAAAAACTTCAATCAACAGTCAGCTCAGGAAAGACAAGGTCATTATTAGAAGATGCACGACAGCCATATTTCCCACTATCCCGTACACACACCAACTTCAAAGATACACTATGTAAAGGGAAAAGTAGCTAAGCAGTTTCAAGGCTATAGATGGTTCCACAGGTAAAGGTGCCTGTGGCCAAGCAAGCTGACCTTCACTCCGTCCCTGGGATAGAACTCAGGGAGAGCAGGCACATGGACCTCCGTGTTTGTGCTGTGCTATGCCTGCCTGCACACACCCGAACACAAATAAATAATAAAATTTATACACACATACACACACACACACACACACACACACACACACACACATACACATATACATACATACACACACAATTTTTCTTGCTTGACAAAAAAAGCCAGGTTGTTCATGACTGTAGCACCTTAAAATCTTTGCCACAGCAGGTGAAAAAATCATTTGTAATCAAAAAAGGTTCCTCCTGAAAAGTTCCTATAGTGAAAAACTATCAATTTCAGAAGTTATAGCATGTTGAACAGCAAGTATCTGTCAATTCTCTAAAAGAATGTTTCTAACTTGAGAATTTTAAATCACAAAGAAATACCTCATTATAATCAGAGTATTTAATAAAATGTGAAAGATTAACTAAAATATACCAGTAACTTTGGATAGGTGTAGGGTGTGTGTAGGCAAAGATTCACAGGAGGGTGCCTAAGTGTGGGAACTGAACTCTCTGTGGTGATCTCAACAGTGGAAAGCACAGGTGGGAGGTGCTCGCAGCAGCTCTACAACCCAATGCTCCCTCCACAGGACCTAGCACGGTGGGAGGTACTCGCAGCAGCTCTAAAACCAACTCCCTCCACAGGACCTAGCACAGATGGGAGGTGCTCACAGCAGCTCTACAACCCAATGAATGCTCCCTCCACAGGACGAGCAGGAGCTGGTCACTGCATTAGAGCACAGCCACACAGTAGAGGCCAACTATTAAAATGTAAACTAACAGATAAAAGAAACCCACAAATACTCATAGGATATATTTGCATAAAATATATGCAATATAATATTTTATTAAATTGTGAAATTATCATCCTCAATGGGGGTGGTCTATACACATGTTAAAACTTAATATGAAAAATGAAACATCTACCCAGAGTGATAAGATAGTGAATCATTTGTTTGTTTGGGTTTTTGAAACAGGATCTCTCTGTATGTAGCTCTGACTGTCCTGGAACCTGTAAGACCCACCTGCCTCTACCTCCCAAGGGCTGGGATTAAAGGCAGGTGCCACCATGGCCTGCTGAATAATTTATTTTTAAATTGTCATCAATAATGTGGTGGTTTGAATAAGAATGGCCCCTGCCGGGCAGTGGTGACACATGCCTTTAATCCCAGCACTTGGGAGGCAGAGGCAGGTGGATTTCTGAGTTTGAGGCAAGCCTGGTCTACAGAGTGAAGTTCCAGGACAGCCAGGGCTACACAGAGAAACCCTGTCTCAAAAAACAAAAACAAACAAACAAACAAACAAACAGGAATAGCCCCTATCCACTAAGGTGTTTGAATACTTGGCCATAGCGTGGGGCAGTATTAGGAGGTATGGCCTTTTTGGAGGAAGTGTGTCACTCTGGGGACAGACTCTGAGGCCTCCATGCTCAACCTATGCCAGTGTGTCACAGTCTCCTGCTGCCTGCAAATCCTCTCGGCTCCTCCAGGACCATGTCTGCTTACACACTGCCATGCTTACTGCCTTAAGATAATGGACTAAACCTGAACTGTAAGCCAGCCCAGTTAAATGTTGTCCTTTATAGGAGCTGCTGTGGCTAAGGTGTTTGAGCAATAAAACTTAAACTAAGAATTAAGTAACATGTATATGTGTATGTATGTGTTACATGTGTACACACACACACTCACACGCACACACACTCTCACACACACTCACATGCACGCACACACACACTCAAAACACTATAACTGCCATGTTTAACACTGATTGTTAACTTGACAAGTTATGGACTCACCTTCAAGGACAGGAGCACCTGAGCATGCCTGTGTGGGAGCTGCTAGGTTAAAGTGACCTGGGAAATCTGCCATAACACATGTAAGAGGGGATCCTGAACTCAGCCCCTCTCCCTCTTTCTCTTTCCTTCCTGACCACATGTGTGTGTGCAGCCACCCCTGCCACTGGATCCCCCTCGAAGGATAAACAGAGATAAACAGTCCCTTCCTCGAGCTGCTTCTGTCAGAAAATTCACCAAATTAACAAAAAAGAAAAGGTTAAACACACCTGTATCTACCACACTCACAGACATATCCGTACACATGAATGTGTGCATTTACATGTGTGTGTATGAGTTTTCAGGTATATTTGTGATCGTTCTTTAAGACTGTTCTCTTGCTGGTCTTAAACTAACGATCCTGTTGCAGCTGGGTTTACAGTGTGTGTAACAGTTAAACTGTTCTAGCTTTGGTGTCACTAGTTTATGAGGTAAAGTTAAAAGTGAATGAGAATTAGACCTTGCACATGGGAACCACTCACAACGAAAGGAGACAGCTGTCAGCCTTTACCTCTGTGCCGGTCATCTTCAGCCACCATCCTCTCAAAGACAACAGTTACGACCTGTCGGACTGTAGCAGCAGCTGTATTATTTGTAATATTGTCCTTTGTGAAGTGGAGTCGAAAACAAAGAACTATGGCCTGGAAAAAAAAAAATCCCTTAGCATGAAGTAAAACTGAAGAGCAGAATCTATCAAATGAAACTAAAGTCAAATAATTTGTTTTAATCAGACATGAAAAGTTCCACCTTTTTTATAAAACTACAAAAATCCTCAGATTTCAAAATAGTTCAATGTCAGTAAATGACATAGCTATATAAATAAGACTAGCTAAAACAGCTCAAAATACTGTTTTCCAAATATACTTCATTTAATGTATATATGGATGTGTCATGTTTTATTTTTCCAGAATGACCTGCTTTAGAAATAGCAAGTATTCATGTTTGTTATATCACTAAATACTTAGAGAAGTTCTATATAAATTGCTAAAAATATAAATAAAAGTGTACTAGTATTAGAAGAGTGCCACACTTTTCTCTTTAAAAAGCAACTTTATTATTAAGAAAACTTGTATATGCTGAGTTGTACTCCTTTAAGGCATATAATCCCATGCGTTCCTCCTCCATACAGACGCGGCCATGGAGCACGCTGCAAGATGCAGCACACAGCAGTGATGGCACACTTGTTACCCTAGTGCACTTTCTCGCATACCTCTGCACCCACTTCCTCTCCTGAACCATGGAAACTCACTTTTTTCACAACTCAGCATTTTCTACAATTTTATATAAAAGATTCATCCATTATGATTTATGTCTGGCTTCTTCCATTTAGAACTGATGCATGGAACTTGTGTTGCTGTCCTGTGTATCGATCAGCATGAGACCCCTTTCTATTACACGGTGAGATACTTCATTTCAACTAGGTAGCATACTAAAATAAATTCTATAAATACTCCTTTCTGCATGTGTGTGTGTAGGAGTGCACATGTGAGTGTCTGAGTGCAGGTGCCCACAGTGTGCACAGGTGTGTGAAGGCCAGAGCCATGCACCTTGCTTTTGAGACTGGGTCTCTCACTGGAACTTGCCTCCTAGTCTAGACTGACTGACAGTGGTCCTCAGTGTGCTAGCCAGGGTTTTTAACTTAACACAAGCTAGAGTAGCCTAGGAAGAGGAAACCTCCATTGAGGAAATGCCTCCTAAGAATGGCCTGTGGGCATGTCTGTGGGGCAGCTTCTTGATGACTGGCTGATTTGTAGGGTCTATGGGTGGCTATTTGTAGGGTCTTATATAGCCCACTGTGGGTGGGCTATATAAGAAAGCAAGCTGAGCAAGTCAGTGGACAGCACTCCTCCATGATGTTTCAGTTCCTGCCTCAAGTGGCCTTGATGATGTTCTATCACCTGAGCTCAAGCAACTCCTTTCTTCCCCAACTTACTTTTAGACACGGAGTTGATCATACCAAAAGGAACCTAATCAGGACACGGAGGGATCCTCCTGTCTGTTTCCACACTGAGCCATCAGCCAGCACATCCTTGGTCCCCACCCAGTTCTTCTTCTTTAGTATGTCAATGGTATCATTTTATACATTTTAAATATACTTATTACAAGAATAACTGGATAGCAAGAAACCAGATGGAAGTGCACACAAGCACTCCACTTAGTAGACAGGGCCTGGAAGAATGAAAGCTGCTATGCTCTAGAACACCAAGGCAGCATCCAGGAAGGGGGAATACACAGAACCACCTGAGATAGTGTGCACACTGAGACTGTAGACATCTCTCTTTTATCAACTATCATTCCTTAAAAGCACAAACATTATGAAGCAAAGTTGGCCATGGTGGCACACGACTTAATCCCAGAACTTAGGAGGCAGGAGCAAGCAAATCTCTGTGAGTTTGAGGCTAGCCTGGTCTACATAGCAAGTTCCGGGCCAACCAAGACCACATAGTGACACTTTATCTCAACAAACAAACAAACAAGTTCAAAACACTCCTAAAGGATAAACTATGAGCTGAGGACTGTATTATGTTGCTTTCTGTTCTACAGAAATATTTCATGACTTTATATTCCAAAGAGGATGGGAGAAGGGAAGAAAGTAACAACTAGCCAGGAAACCCCATGTGGTATTAAGTGCGAAAAGAAGGGGTGTGGCCACTTAAGAGACAGGCCCGAGCTGTTTGGTTTCCTAGAATGATGCATACAGGTAGCTTCAAAGCAGGAGAACTGAGGAGCAAACATGCAGAAATACTGAAGCCGACACAATGAAGGCACCATCTGCCCTTCCTGTCACATCCCTTCTGGACGCTGCTCTACAGCCTCACTTCTCTCACTCAGCATTCCTCACTAAACTCAGCGCAGCCACAGGCTGGTTAACGGATGTCCTCTCATCTGGAGGGACTAACTCACAAGGCCAACCACCACAGTAACTGTGGAGAGGTGAGCTGTGCTTCCCTCCAATGGCTCGAGGCGTCTATCTTTTAATCAGCGTATCCAAACACTACCTCAAAGCGTTTATAAACACCGATTAAATGGGTTTCTTACCTTGGAAAGTGCCTCATCATGAACTACTGTGTTGGTTGTTAGAAGAACAAGAACTGTTTGAAGTAGCTTAAGTTCTTCAAGGCTGTTTTCCATTAGCTGCCAAAGCATGTTAATTATGTTTCCAGCAGCAGTCTGTGAATCAGAAGATGGCACACAAAATCAACTCAGATCTGAGAGATGTTGGAGATTCACGGTAATACTATTTATTTTCCACCATCAAGTGAGATACAAACAAAATACTTACATTGGTGAGTAACTATCAATTCAGATAATCTACACTTTAAAATATTAGTTATATTCTGTAACTATTCTATGACACTGAAAACTTGATTCTAAAATCAGTGCCTGTAGTATGAACTCTGCCTTAGATTACAAGTAACTGACTGTAATGCAGTTCATCTTTAATGTTAGCTTCATTTTTAAGTTATTCTTTCATAAAACTGCCTCCCAGGAGAGATCAGGCACGCTTTAATCTTCCCATGAATGCTATGGACAAGACTCTTAACAAGCAATTCAGATAAAATCTTCAACCTACCTCAGACACCACTTCATGTGACATGAGTCTCTGGATGGCAGCCAAACACAACTGTGTGATCTTTGGTTCCTTGGTTCCACACCCCATCAGGAAAGGCTGCACGACTTCTGAGCTGTTCTCTTTCAATGCTTTATTCAGAAAACAGAGCAGATGGTTTACTGGATGTATTCATAGTGAGGAACGTGTGTCTACATTCTTAGAACCTATGACAATTCCTTCCATGTAAAGTAAATATCCAAATAGAAACAAGGCGTAAGAACTCAGGAGGTCGGACGCACAGCCTTTACCTCAGCTACAGGAGGCCCAGGCTCTCTCACAGGGGTGCTGGGTCATCCCATCTGCTACATGCTCTTCGAGAACGTAAACTCTTACAAGTTCAGAAATTAACATTTCTTCATGTTATACAAGAGTAAAATAAACAAGAATTCATATTACAGAGCAGAAAGTGGTTCAAATTGTATGTACGTCATGCCTTCCATAGTTCATAGGTGCCCTACATTATTTTTATATGCAGTGATTGTTTATAACACTAATTTCATCAGGAAATAAACACAATTCTTAGACAACAATAGCATTCTTCCTGTTATTACAGAAAGGGCATTTTAAATGAAGTACTAAATATACAAACTTTTATTCCTAACCTTAACTTAATTCTACCAACACTAGAAATTTTAAAGTAGTGATAATAATTAAATTCAATTGAACAATTCATTTATAACATAAAATTTAAAAATTGTTTAAAGGCAAAAATGATAAAAAAAAGTGTCGCTTTCAGAGAAACTAAATAAATAGCATGGAATTTTAAGTAAAGGGAACATTAAAGTTAGGAGTTTGATAGTTATTTTCAAGGAAATAAAACTCATTAATTAACTACATGTATATCTGAGTCAGAAAATAATTTTTCAGAAGAACTTGAAAGAAAATCATTCATAATCATGACTGAAAGTAAAGAGACCACCTTAGCCATTGTTTCCTTCTTATTGTGTTTACAGTACCAGATATGAATGGATCAGGCCCCAATTCCAACCAGAGAACAGCTGCTTTTACCCATAACACTCATGGCACTCTTGCCCAGATGGGTGGCTGTCTCATGCCTGGCAGTCTGGCCTTGTGAACTATAGGAGTCACAGGGAGGGGTGTGATATACATGTGCCATTTAGGGAAGGGCATGTCACTTTGACCATCTGTGACTCTCTGTATTCTCTTACCTACAAATTTCATCATTTCATTTTCCTTTACAGCTGGACAAAATTCCACTGTGTATTATGTACCATAATTTTATTATACATCATGGGCTCTACTGGTAAATTTAGCTCCTGCTGATGAGCTGTCAGGATGCTAAGCTAACCTCTAAATATTTGTGTTTATAACCACAGACAAATGCTACTCACTCCCAGATTCCCTATGCAGAAGACAGGAGGGAACAATGTAAGAGGAATATAGGGAGAAGGTCCGTGAAGTGTGAAATGTCATTTCTGGGCATGGCACAGCCAGTGCAGGTGAGACCACACAGCGTCTGTGGCACCTGTGGTGCAAGAGCCCACAGAAAACTGGACCTGTCAAAAGTCAAGCACAGATTAGGGAGGGGGTGCACATGTCCCCACCCTTCCCTGTTGAAGTACTGACTACTGGTGTACTCTGGGCGAGAGCCAGCAATTATTGTCCACTGGGCACCAAGTTCCAAGTCCACATTCACACACACACACAGACACACACATACACACACACACACACACACACACACACACACACACACAGGCACACGCATGTGGACGGTTTGAACAGGAACCAAAGTTAGGCGGAGAGGTAACCACAGCATATTTCACACAAGTGCGGCATAAAAGTATAAAACGAGTGTTTTCTAAATTTTGGTATTGAACATTTAAATCTACTTTCTGCCTTCCAAAGTACACACTATGGGATGATAAACTAAGACCACAACTTCCAACAATATTCTGAAGTTACTAATTTAGCACAGCTTAGAGAAGGGAATCACACTGGAAGAGAGTAACAGCACCCTAAGGGTTTCTCTCCTACACCCTGACTTTCTAGAGCATGAAAGTTTTAACTCAAACATGAAGAAAATAATTTCATAACAATATTGCAAAATTATTGAAGTAAGCAATCAAAATATGATTTTGGAACTGATATAATTCTATATATTATAGAATCATAATGGAATAAAATTAGAAATTAATAAGAGAAATCACAGAAAAGCCACAGATGTTTAGAGATCAAACAGCACATTCTTAAATGGCCAGTGGGTAATTAAAATAATCAGGAACAAAATTTTCCTGTGATCAAATGCAAATGATAGTACAAGTTATTTGAGATGCAAAAAAACAAAAAGAAAAGAAAAAAAAAAAAACCAACCACCACTACAACAACAAAGCCAGCAGTTGCAACTGGAAGTTTATAGTTATAAACGCTTACATTTTAACATCATAAAGATTTCAGATAACTGACCAATGAACTTCAGTGTCCTAGATAAACAACTGAAACCCAAAAAAAGCACATAGGAAGAAATAATGAAGATCAGAGGAGAATTTAATATAGAACCAACAAAGCAAAGAAAAACAGAAAAAAAACACTAATAAAACCAGAAAAAATGGAATATAAATACCAATGAAATCCAGAATATTATTCACGAATACTTTGAAAATACATCTTCCAATAAACTAGAAAATATTCAAGAATAATATTTGAGAAAGTATTAAGAACATATACCATAATCAAATACAGGTCATTCAAGATAGAAAGGTAATTCAACATGCATAATCAACAGGTCTCCTGGAGCACATAAGCAGGTGTAGGACGAGAGTCAGTGCTGTCTCAATAGCTACAGAAAGGCTGGGACAGGTACTAAGTGGTACTAAGTGAGGAGCAGGAGCGCGGCTCAGCACCGAGGAGGCTGTGGACGGCAGTCTTACATACGGCACTATGGAGGGAAGGATGTGCACTGTCTCTTTATACAAGGAACCAGGCCAGGATGCCCTGTCTTTCCTTTCCATTCCTTGTCAATCAATACAGTTCTCAAAATCTTAGATAGAAGAATAAACCATGAGAAAGAAAGAAAATGGATGGGCTGGTGAGATGGCTCAGTGGGTAAGAGCACCCGACTGCTCTTTCAAAGGTCCAGAGTTCAAATCCCAGCAACCACATGGTGGCTCATAACCATCCGTAACAAGATCTGACGCCCTCTTCTGGACTGTCTGAAGACAGCTACAGTGTACATATAATAAATAAATAAATAAATCTTTAAAAAAAAAAAAAAAAAAGAAAAAAAGAAAGAAAATGGATAAAACGGAAAAGAAAAAAGTCAAAATACCCTATCTGCACATGGGAGGATTTTATTCCTAAAACACGACCCTAAATATCCTCCCATAAAACTCTCAGATGTGGTAGAGAACATGCTTTGTTCTCTTCCTGCTCTTACAGACAGCGCTGGCTGTCAGGACCAGGCCCCTGGATCTCCTCCACCCCTGGCTGTCAACGTTTCTTCCAGTTACACTTAATCATGGCATTATCAGTTTGACAAGTAACACATGAACCTATTTTGACAAAGATGGTCTTCATGAGATGTCTGAACGCAACCATGATCCCGAGGAGACAACAGGGGCCAGAGAGTGCCTGTAGTCCTTTTTCAGACTTTATGATCAGACAACACTCCAAGTGTATACCCAAATAGCATTAGGTTGGTTCTGTGATAT
Organism: Mus pahari; assembly: GCF_900095145.1. Taxonomy (NCBI): domain Eukaryota; kingdom Metazoa; phylum Chordata; class Mammalia; order Rodentia; family Muridae; genus Mus; species Mus pahari. The sequence goes on along the minus strand of NC_034598.1, from coordinate 53,809,315 downwards.
AATTCACAGCCTACATTAAGGAAGAGCTCAGTGTTGGCATGTAATATAAATTCTGGCAACAAAAGAAACAACAAAATGTTGGTTCTAGTTTTAGAAAGCATGTCATTTTAGAAGGGAAGTTTCTGGCAAGGAAGATATCCGTGAGGGAGCAGGCGAGTGAATGGGATGGAGAACGGCAGGAAGCAGAGCACAGATGGAGCACAGCTGCCATCTTTTGTTCTCCTGTGATTCTTATGAACTCTTTACTTCCAAGGACTATGTTGCATGCATCCTTTAGGGTGAAACACCTACACAACTGAAGAGATGGCTCAGCAGTTAAGAGGCTATTTCAGCTCCCAGTACCCAAACAGAGGTTCATTACTGCCTGAAACTCTAGTTCCTGGGATCCAATGCCTTCTCCTGGGGCTTCCTGTGCATCAGGCACACACATGGTACATATACTGAGATACAGGAAAAATACTCATACATATAAAATTAAAAAATACTTTTTAAAAGATATCACAAATATATATATTGATAAAACTATACTAAAACAAACAAGTAAATTGCTTTTTATGTCATAAAAGAATTCTGAAGTATATCTGCTCATTGCTATAGAGACCTTTTAGCATTAAGGCTATGTAGACAGAAAAAGATAAGGAGAACTATGAGAAGCTAACACAGTCACAGATAATGATTACATTTTTGCATGTGTACTGACACTAGTTGAAATGACACTAGCAGCCATGGTAAATATAATCACTAGGGTTTGGGCTAAGAGTTACATATAGAACTTTTAAAGATACTACAACTTGAGAAGATTTCTTGATAAGCAGAATATAACTTTTATGTTACACATGCCTTCTCGAACTTTAGTAGCTTGTAATCTAGGATAATAAATCAGTTTTAACAGAGCAGTCAAGCATCAGACTAAGGCATTTGGTTTTGAAATGGAAGCCTTTATGTGGTCATCTCTCACTCTCCGTGTGGCATGGAAGGCGGAGGGAAAGGCATGTGCGTCTGCTCAGGCTGGCATTTCCTGGCATAGCCTTTCCACTCATGTCAGTGTTCATGACAGCAGAGAGAACAAAGAGAAGCAGCCATTAAAAGAGGATGCTGAGAAAGGGGTGGGGTATAGGTTAGAGACTAATCCTGAAAGGCGACTCATCTCCCCTGGGAGCTAAGAGACCACAGTTGACTAGAAACGGTGCGAACATCATCAAAGTAGGCTTGAGGGTCTGAATCAAAGGTTCTAACTTTCACCACAACTCTTCATGGTTTCTGAACATACAGAGACATGTAAGAATAAAATATCCTGGCTCACTGGAGTGTCCTCAACTATTTGGGAACTTTGATATTTGTTATAGGACCAAATTAGTATCCCATAATCTCAAGGCTTATTAAAAAAAAAAACTTCTCAGGGAATTACAATAGTAAAATCTTTCTCAGTATTAATTGTATTATGAACTAACTAGGTAATTTAGAAACTACATCCTGACCAGTTTAAAGCTATGTAAGAGCCTTTGATTTTAAAAATGACAAGATATCTCTATATGTAGGTATCAACTGCTATAAATACATCATTAAAAAATGCTAGGACAGGGCTGGAGAGATGGCTCAGCGGTTAAGAGCACTGGCTGCTCTTCTGAGGTCCTGAGTTCAATTCCCAGCAACCACATGGTGGCTCACAACCATCAGTAAGGGGATCTGATGCTCTCTTCTGGCATGCAGATGTATATGCAACAGAGCACTCATATTAAATAAATAAAATGCTAAGACAAGTTTAAATGCTGATCTATCTCCTTAAATAAATGGTCCTAGAAAATATGTAGCTTAAAGTATAAAGATTTGTGATGTGAAATATGGCTACCTATATTACAATGGAATCAATAATGCAGCTATATATTAAAATGCCTTATTCTTTAAAATATGTATTTATTAATTATTTATAATTTTGTGTGCGGAGAGGTGTGCCTGTGCCACAGCACACATGTGGAAGTCAGAAAATAACCTGCAACCGTCTGTTCTTTCCTCTCACCATGTGGGTGTCAAAAATCGAAGGGAAGGCCTCAGGCTTGGGGCAAGCACCTTCATCCCCACAGCCATCTCAACAACTCTAAAATCTCTTTTATTTTTCTGTAAGCTTAGTTATTTCACTCTGTACACAATGCTAGAATACATAGTGATTCTTTGAAGATCTTCTATCAACTATAAGAACAATGAAAAGTATTACTGTAGAATAATTATTAATAATAATAATTTGTTATACTATCAGCAAAGGTAAATATTTTACAACAATACTCTGATTCAACTGTAATACGTCTCCATGTTCAAAAATCCAGGCCATAAATTACCTTTAAACGTGCACTTCCTCACAGAGGATCAGCAGCCAGCCCACCCAGCATGCACCTCCCAAAACCTCCTTGTCTACTGTTTCCATCCCAGACACACACCTTTGCTTTTACCCTACACACACACACACACACACACACAGCATGATGTGTTTGATAAACAGTTAAGTAACAAGGAAGAAGCTATGCGAGAAAGATACGACTTAGGAAAACTAACCTATTGGCCAATTTCCAGTCAAGCAGAGAAGCCCAAGGGAGATCCACTCTTGTTTAAGTCTTTATGTCATGTTGTAATGGGATGACCTCTCTAAATCAGAAACTCCCAATTGTTTAAATCATGTTTTATGTACAGACTGCAATACTTAAGCTGTGTGGGCAAGCCTGCCTTTCTCCAGCACTGCTTGGCTGTGAGGCTGGTGGAGCTGGAGTACAGCAGGTCTGAGGACATAGGCTGTGGCTGAGCAGGAAGCACTTGGAGGAGGACTAGCGTGGAGCCCTGAGACACACTGCCAACACCTGGGCGGGTCTGACCCTGCTGCTCTCTCGCGGGTACCTTAATCTGCTCGGCCAAGAAACCACTATATGGTTCTCCAGACTCCCAGCTCCCAGCTCCCCCATGCCCATCGCTCTGCAAGTACGGAAGGGACCAGAGAAGACAAAAGAGTGGACAGAGGAGAGGAGCTGGTCAGAGAGAAGCCCCTGGCAATCCCTTCCTCCCTCCCTCCCTCCCAAAAACCCAGTCCAACAAAGGTTTGCAAACACAAAGCAAACAAACCCCTTTGTTTTCTTGTCTTCCCATCTTGTGATTGTGGGGGTCCAGAACTTATGTCAGTGTACGTCAGGGTATGTCAGTGTACGTACGTACACGCCCAACATCTCTTCATGAACTGTCCATATGACACTAAAGATATGCTAAGAACAGCTTGTCAATCAACACAGTGAACACAGTCAAGTGAACATTCTCCGTGGGTAAAGTGTGTCGGCTGAGTACTGGTGGTGAAGGAGAAAGCAAAGATGAGTAAGAAAATCCTTGATTCAAAGGAACTGGTCACTTTAAGGACTCTTTTTTTTTTTTTTTTTNAANNNTNNTTTTTTTTTTTTTAAAAGATTTATTTATTTATTTATTATATGAAAGTTACACTGTAGCTGTCTTCAGACACTCCAGAAGAGGGAGTCAGATCTCGTTACAGATGGTTGTGAGCCACCATGTGGTTGCTGGGATTTGAACTCAGGACCTTCGGAAGAGCAGTCAGGTGCTCTTACCCGCTGAGCCATCTCACCAGCCCTTAAGGTCTCTTATTTCAAGGAATTTTACAGCTTTCACCTCTGGGAAATACAATCAGTTCACAATTTAGGGACAATCACATGTTCTATATCATGGGTATGAATACCATATTCGGGTACAGGAAGCAGATGCTCAAAAAAACTGATGGCTTTAAGAGTCTATTGAACTATTAGTAAATTCTTCACTACTAATTGAATTCAATGCAAAAAAAAAAATTACCTGCCAAAATTTCCGTGTTTCTTGCAGCTATTGTTTTAACTTTTATTATTCCCGATTCAGCAGCCTGTAGGAACAAAAATAATTAGAAAATAAAACTTACTATAAACAGAAATTCTGTGTGAGAAATAAACACAAAATTAAAAACACAAAGTGCCACTACTATGTTTGTTTTGCCCAGTAGTGGCACACACAACACACAACGATAACACACAACACATAAGAGAACCCCGTCATCTGGGTTACTCACATGCAAACTGCACTTGCCTGATGCCTTCCTGTGCTCTAAGGTCTACCTCAGTGGAATGCCTGAACACTGTACAGATTGTGTATTCAGAAAACAGAACAAAAACCCAATGAGAAGAACTCGATTCTTCTCCTCTTTGTATACATCTCCCATCTCTCTATCTCTACTGCACACTGTAAAGCCTCGAAATCAAGTGAAATTACTGTCATGAACAGGTCAGTTCTGTTTTTTCCTTTCTCTCTCTCTATACATATTTTTTTAATCAAACAAGTTTAATTCATTTCCTTTTCACATCACATTTATATTTCTGTTGGGATATATCATTACATCCACTTTGTTACTTTTGAAGCATTTTATGGTTATACATTACTATACAATAAAACAAAATTGGAGTCATTATAGGTGGTTACAGAGAACCCACCACCCCCTGATGGACTGGGGATCGACAGAGCTTATAGACTGGTTGCAACTACAAGGAGTGGATGCCAATACAATAGAAAAGGTAAATTTCTAAATCAAAGTATTCCTATGATATTGTTGAAAAGCTGCTTATTCATACATTCAATCTTTCAGATTGTTGAAGAGGATTATACACTTTCTGATATTCTCAATGATATCACTAAGGAAGACCTACGGCCCCTCAGACTAAGAGAACCTCCCAACATCCTTTCTATATTTTAAAGATTTATTTTATTTTATTTATATGTAGATGTTTGTGGGGAGCCATAGAAGTCAGAGAGAGCACTCGGCCACCTGGAACTGGAGTTATAAGTGCTTGTGAGCCACCGAATGTGGGTGCCACAGTCTAATGTCAAGTCACGACTGCATATGAACACACACACACACACACACGCACATGAAAAGAAAAAGGGGGAGTCACATTTATCTCTATATTTAAGGAATCACCAGACTATTTGCTGCCTAAGACATTAGACCTGCTTCATGATTCCCCATTGTTTACAACATGTGTTGCTAGAAAATTTTACTAAACATGTTTATTTTTAAAATACATGTATCAAAGTTCCCCAACCCCAACTGTAGTCTTACTTCATGTCATAGTAATGCTAGCATAGCCTACATAGTCCAGTGAAGTGGAAACTTGAGGGTTCTTTGGAAAGTTGGTTGGATGGTGTTTTGCTGGAGCAAACACGTGAAGGAACGTTTCCGTAAAGTGGACACAGGTGAAAGGCTCAGGCAGACTCAGGAAGGGACACTGTGCTGAAGCAGACACAGGGGAGAGGATGCTCTGCTAAAGCAAGCGCGTGAAAGGACACGTGACAAAGGATATTTTACTAACAACACACATGAACTGGTCCCCCTTGCAGTGCGTGGTTGGGCTACATTTGTCAGGAAACCATAGAGAGAAACACACCAAAAACCTTCTGGTGTGCTGGAGTTCTTCCACATACTGGGGTTGATTGGATACACATACAGAATCAAGAACCATGCTGAAGCAAGACCCGTGGAGGACACGTGATGTGTGGAGAGTATAAATAGGACTCCATGGAGTGACAGAGACAGAGCTTGGCTTGCTGGTACAGCTAGCTGAGCAATGCTTGTGGTCTCACATTTTTGCTGATGTTCACTTCCCTGAGAAAGGCACAGCCAAGAACTTCTCCCTCCTGGTCCCTCCTGCTGACTGGAGCTGAGGCTGAGGCTCGGCTGTCTGCTAGGTAGTGTTCCCACTGTTGCTAACCTGACTCTATCAAACTGGACCGCTGGTGTGTCTGTGAAGTGTTTGCCAGTGGACTGAGCTGTTGCCTGCTAACCTGTGAACTGAACTGCCGATTCAAATAACACAGATGGGAGTTGCACCAAAGAACCTTTCAAACAGGTCCACTTCCCCATATCCTTTCTTTCCCATTTCCTCTGGTGGGTGGTAGGCTAGACAGGAGGTTAAAGAATTTAAGAACCATCATTAAAAATAAAGTTTGAAAAACTTAAAGTTACAATCTAAAGATACCAGTAGAAAATGAAGTTTTTAGATACAAGTATCTATGTACAAAGGCTTAGAGGTGTAGGGAGAGTATCTCCTGCTGGGGATGGTGGCTAACCCTATTCTCACTAAGCTGGAAGAATGAAGCAGGATGGATGCCCTTGCTGAGCCAGCTTAGGCTGTAAGTGCAATACTAGCCCAAAACAAAACAACAAAACTTAAGACTGGAGAAACAGCTCAGCTCAGCTGTTAAGAGCACTGGTTACTCTTCCAGGGGACCTGGGTCCAACAAACCCCTAACTCCAGCTTCGGGGGATATAACAGCCTCTTCCAGCCTCCCTGGAGATACTTACACATGGTGCACAGACAGACATGCAGGCAAACACCCACACATATAAAAGTAAAAAGATCTGTTATAATTTTAATAAGAGTGTAATGTATTTCCTATGATCATTGACTATATAAACCAACTGTAAACATGGTCAATTTTTCTCCTGAGTTCAGTAAAAGTCAGGGAAAAGTCGCCAGTCTGAGACCATTATTCAATGCCTTAACTGTCATCCACCCTTATTAGCATATCTCAGAATTATGGGCTGGAGGCGTAGGTGGGTGGTAGTGTTCTTGGGTTCAGTACATAACACTGCATGTAAATGAATGGACAAACAGACAAATGAAGTATTTCTCAAAATTAAGCAATGTAGGGAAATCTTCTAAAAGGAAAAATTTACTAGAACTGCCCTGACAAAGTATATATAGACATAGCACATCTTTGGGTTGGAGATGTAACTGGGTCACAGAGTACTTCCTATTCTGCAGGAAGCACTGAAGTAGGGAAGCAAGCAAACCAAACAACAAGAAACTCTAGACTTCTTAAAAGTACACCATTTACAAAGTCACAAATGCAAACCCTAAATCTCACAGCGCTGCAATGCTCTGCTGAGATTCATGTACTGACAACATGGGACCTTCAGGACCATGGAGCAAGTTCTTTCAATGTGGGCACTGTTATAGCATCACCAGCTATTCACATCTAATTCACACATGACTAAAGGCTCTTCACCTTCAGTACTGTCCAGACCTTTCAATGGGAATGCTTCACCCATCATAAGTCCTTACATTATTAGTGCTTATCACGCCTCCTTTTAAGTAAATAGCCACATAATAAAGGTTTCTAAATAAAAAGTTAACGTGGTACGAAAATTCAAACTCACTTAAAAGATAGGTGCCTCACGAAAAGAAAAAAAATATCCCAAGAACTCTGATCCACAGATTCACAAATCAACTAGATCTATTGTTTACTTCTCTGTCATTCACGGGTTGGTTCTGCCTTCAATCTTGGCAACAAAAAAAACTGCACGTATTCAACACCCCAGCATTCCTATGGCACTAACTAGACAGAGGCGGAGTCTTTCAGTAGATTTTGACCTGAAAGCCTTTTTATTTTTCTATTTTTAACGAGGAGTATGCTTTATGCTGTGAGGTAGAGGGGAGAGGTGGGATTTCGTTTTAAATGTGTATGAGTATTGTGCCTGTGTGTATGTGTGTGCACCATGCACATGCTCAGTACCTACAGAGGTCAGAAGACTGTGGTGGGTACTCTGGAACTGGACTTATGGCTGGGTGGGAACTGCCATGTGGGTGCTGGATACCAAACCTGGGTTCTCTATAGGAGCACTAAGTACTCTTAACCAATGAGCCACCTCTCCAGCCACAAGGTGGAGAGTGTTCGAACTAGATTAAGCCAACAAAGCACTCGGGATGTAGAATTAAATTAGTTCATCTACATCCAGAGGGTCCTGGGTGAAGAATGCAGATTACCAATGAAGGAAGGAAAATAATGTATGCTACAGAAGGAATGGACATGCCCATTACTAGAACTACTACAGATTACATTTCATTAATGATTATAAATTAGGAATGGTGGCACGTGTCTATCACCCCAACAGGTGGGTGAAGGAAGCAGGAGGTTCAGGAGTTCAAGACCAGCTTCACCCAAAATAAGTTCAAGGCCAGTTTGGGGTACATGAGACTGTTTTAAAAACAAAAACTAACAACTGGTTTTAAATGTTGCTTCCTTTCATAAAAACTCATGCATCTGCTCTTAGCAAATATATCCTTTACACCTCATGAGAAAAATAATCTAAAGTTAAAAATTTCAAAACTCCTAATTAATTATTCATAGAGCATAGCGGTGAAATGGAAATTAAAGAAAACTGTGAAATTTAACTTACTTTCAACTTAGATAATATAATGTATTCAAGGGACACAAAGGAAGTATGGGGACACCTTGAAGACTTTTACATGTCAGGCAAATGCCAAGCTCTAAAGTCAAACACACACTTGAGAGTGCTAAAGGGACTCAGAACACCCTTAAAGGACAACATGCTCATAAAACAATTACACACTGAAACCAAAAAAATATTCTGCAACATTCAATTATCCTACAATTATAGTTTCAACTACCACATGACATTTTATTCCAAACTCATGGTTTCCAAGAAATACACTTTCTTTAGTCAGTGATGGGAGGCTGGAATGCAGGGTGCAGAGGGATGGCTAACATCCATACAGTACACCTTGCTCTTTCCCAGCCTTCTCTTCCAACTTTAAACTTCAATAAAGGCTCTAGTTCATAAGCCCCGGGTATACAGTTTTATGCTACAAGTGGCTGGTTTAGATGAGATGCAATAATAATCCTTACAAAAAAGCAGGAAAAACTCAAAAGTACAACAGGAAGTAAAATGTAAGAGACAAAGAAAATAGTTTATGCCAGGCAGTGGTGGCGCACGCCTTTAATCCCAGCACTTGGGAGGCAGAGGCAGGTGGATTTCTGAGTTCGAGGCCAGCCTGGTCTACAGAGTGAGTTCCAGGAAAAAAAAAAAAAAAAAAAAAAAAACAAAAAAAAAAAAAGAAAGAAAGAAAGAAAGAAAGAGAAAAGAAACAAGCAATAAGCTTAAGAGAAAGGTTTTTTGGGGTTGGTTGGTTTGGTTTGGTCTGAGCAGAGGAGAGCACACCAGACAGACAAGCTTGGGAGCCTGGACAGGAGCTTTCACTCAGAAGCCAGCTTGCAGTTGGCACAGGGTTAAGTGTTCACAGATAATCTCACAGATGGATTGATGGACGGATGGATGGACTGATGGACGGACAAAGGGGGAGTGAAAGCACCTGGGACTCACTTCATGATAAATGGACTGGGAAGAACTCAGGATTGAATTAATACAAGACCAGATTCTAAATGTGGGGCAGAGGGAGCCAATGGTAAACTAGGATCCAAAGCATGAAAGGGGGAAGCAGGGGCATGTTGAAGACTAATGTATGATTGCTGCCTAAGTAAAGTGTGTGAGGATGAAGTCACCAGAGAAGTTGGGGATCAAGCAGGTATGAGTGCTATCCTAAGAAACTTAATGATCACATGGTAACAACCAAGAGTGCTAATTTACTTATGTCCTTAATACTCATCAAAAGTCAGGTATGATGTTAAAACCCAGGGTAGGATAGTACATGAGAAAATAGGGAAGAAAAAAAGCTAGTAAGGTCAGGAAGCAGCAGGAGAGCAAAGGCTGCCTATACAGTAACATAAGCAACGTGATATAACCCTAACCCTTATACAGTAACATAAGCAATGTGGTATAACCCTAACCCTTATACAGTAACATAAGCAACGTGATATAACCCTAACAAGACAAAGGACTAGGGCTGTCTCACACAGAGGTGGTTCGGTGACAAGAAGTCTATCTGAACTATGTGGGAGATATCCTGGTAGGTGTTACAAAGACTGACAGAAACCAGAGTGGATGACACAGATAAAGCCACTGGCATCACACTAAGGCCAAAGGCAAGGGGAGTGGCAGCGTGCAGGGAAGAGTATGAGGAAAGCCTTGGAGACAAACCAGGATACACTCACACATGAAGAACAGGACTCCTGAGAGAGGAGACACACTAACAGTGTGCTACAAATCTCAAAATGAGAAAGCATCAGGGGAAGGAACAGTCAATAGCCTAAGTAATGATGTAGACAGGCAATGGTAACAGCAAGACATCTGCAGGATGCAAAGACTTACAGATGGGTACACAGGGGGGTCACACGCAACCCCTCCACATTCCAGCTTTGCCATCTTACTGAACCCTCTGGACCTCCTCATGTGTGAAATGAAGTACTGATTTAGTTTACTCTCTTCTTCTTTGAGACAGTGTCTTAATATGTAGCCCAGGCCAGCCTGAAACTATGTAGATCAGGCTGGCCTCAAACTCAGAAACCTGACCACTTCTGCCTCCCAAGCGCTACACCTGGCTCCTTTTTCTCCTGAGACAGAGTCTTGTGATGTAGCTCAGTCTGGAATAGAATTGGAGATCCTCCTGCCTCAGCCTTCTAAGTGCTAGGTTTTTGGTGTGCCTCACTATAAAATATTTAAAGTGGCATGTTAAAAGATGCAGTTTCCTACACCATTGTAAAGGTTATATTCTATTCAATCAAACTAATTTCAGGAAGAGAAAGGTAGTTTCTATTTTTGTTACATTTTATCCATGGTTTACTCTTTATTTTTTTTTGTTTTTGTTTTTCAAGACAGGGTTTCTCTGTATAGCCCTGGCTGTCCTGGAACTCACTTTGTAGACCAGGCTGAGCTCGAACTCAGAAATCCGCCTGCCTCTGCCTTCTGAGTGCTGGGATTAAAGGCGTGCGCCACCACACCCGGCCCATGTTTTACTCTTAAGAGATTAATAAGGTGGTCTGGACTAACTAGTAGCAGAAATTTGCTTTGTTCTTGGTTAAAAGTAAGCTACCTTGGAGAAAGAGAGAAAAAGACTAAAGATGATTTGAAGTCATACAGTGTCTTCATTTCTATGTGATCAAAGCACGATGCCGTGAAGTAATCGATACAATGCAAGTACTTATGTATTTGTCTCTATTATGACTTCAAAACATGACAGGAATTTATACTATTGTACTTGTGAGAGAAAGACCACCTATCATGGAGGAAATAGCTACTACATTATAAACTTCTACACTGAAACAGCTTTTAACTATGTACAGCTAGATTATCCAGCCTCTCTTCTTCACTGTCCTGAAAATGAGCTCTGAATCCACACACAGAGGCAAGAACCTTTGCCTCAGATCACTAATAAAAGGACAGAGAACTCTGCTGTGGCAATAGAAGGCATTCTGTCACCAGGTCTTCAGCAGCCACCAATTAACACAGAGTCAAAGCTCTGCCATGGGGAACTTCTGATTTAGGCAAAAACTCTGCCAAGGTCCAAGATAATAACAGAAAACCTTGAAAGTACACAGCCTGGAACCACTATTTGTTATTTATGCTTCATGGATTCTGTGATATAAATAGAGAGAGATGGGGTCTGCAGGATGGCTCTGTAATAGAGGTGTTTATCACCAGGTGTGACAGTGTGAATCTGTCTGTATGTGGATCTCATATGCCCAGTGCCAGTGAAGGCCCGACGAGGGCATCCGGTCCTCTTCAATTTGAGTTACAGAGTTTAGAGCACCATATGGGTGCTGGGAATCAACCCAGGTCCTCTGGAAGAACAGCCAGTGCTCTTAACCACTGAGCCATCTGTCAAGCCCCAGGAAGACTCTTTCACTCAGCAAATTCTTATGGAACATGCACCATAAACAAGATGGTATATTAGAGACAATCAGGAGAATGATGCTTGCCATCACTGCAAAAGCTGGAAGCAATTACTAAGTAGCTATCTGGGCAGTGATCTAGGAGAAACTAAGGAGCTTTCTCTCATGAGAGCTCCAGGATTAGGAATGGGGTAAGTTCTAGAACTTTGTAACTTACCTGCTGGAAGAGTGCTTTTTCCCAATAAAAATACCACAGAAGATATCAATTAAATTCCAAGGTTAAAGCACAGAAGCTTACAGCACAGAGGAGCCACAGATCTTAACGTGATTCTCCAGGACTGGGAACAGCCACAGTTCTATAAATTAACTGCTGAAATTACAGGAGGATTTGATGTCTTCTACATGATTTTTACAGTAAAAATTACCTCTCTGTTTCTGCACGGTGTGTGTGTGACAGAGAGACAGACAGACAGACAGAGAAAGACGCCGACATCACTATCATCATCATCATCATCATCATCATCATCACCACCATCACCACTACCACCACCACCGGTTTTTGAAACAAGGTCTCTTTATGTACCCTGGCGTCCACTCTCTAACTCACAGAGATCCGCTTGCATCTGAGTACTGGAGCTAAAAGTTTGGCTACCACACCCGGCCTCATATACTGGTACCACATTTTAACCCTATTCTACAGCTGGAAAAAAACAAAAAACAAAAAACAAAAAAGTCTGTACCTAAGAGGCTATAGCCGGGCGTGGTGGCGCATGCCTTTAATCCCAGCACTCGGGAGGCAGAGGCAGGCGGATTTCTGAGTTCGAGGCCAGCCTGGTCTACAAAGTGAGTTCCAGGACAGCCAGGGCTACATAGAGAAACCCTGTCTCAAAAAAAAAAAAAAAGAAAGAAAAGAAAAGAAAGAAAGAAAGAAAGAGGCTATATATACTCAGGCGCAGTGGTTTTGCGAAGCATCCTACTAGAATACTGCTTGTACAGGATTTAACATGGTTATCGTAGGCCTTGACCATTTGCTGTAATTTGGGGCTCTTAGTTTATCACGACGATGAGATTTTTAGGTAGGCTGAATAACACAGACTAGAAGGAAATGTTCCCACACACTATGCACACCTAAGTGTGGAGTGTGGATTCCGCTACAGCGGTTGATACTCATTTTTAGGAGCAATACACCTGACTCGAGTCACCAAACCGGCTCACTTAAGGAACTTCGCTCCGAAATAATAAATATGACAAGAGAATGGAAGCAATCGAATCTCCTTGGAACTCTCAAAAGAATCCTACGAACAGCATTTGCGGGGCAATCACCGACTTAAAACTTAACCGGCGGAATGAAAATGAGTATAGGTGTTGGGGAATCGAGGAAACCGGTCTACGGGGACCAGGGAGAGCTCGCGACGTCCCCTCCACCACCTCCCCGCCCCTGACGTCGTCTGGGACCTACCTCCTTGACAGGTGGGAACTTCTTCTTGCATTCTAGTGACAAGGCCCGCAGGTCGCTCTGCATATTCTCCAGCAGCTTCTTCACAGCCTCGGGGCTGTTGGTGCAGGACATGGTCCCCCCAGGTCCCCGCCGATCTGGGACCGGCACTACCAAGCAGGCACTGTCAGCGGTTTGCGCGGCCCGCAACCAGCCGGCGGCTCCTCAGTCTTCCGCAGCCGGGGCCCAGGGCTCGGCGGGCGGGCGGGCGGGCGCACGGCCGGAGCCGGGCTGCGTCTCCCGAGGCGTGCCCGAGCTCCTCCCGGGCAGCCCCGCACCGCCGCCCGCTGCTCGCCGAGACCTGCCCGCAGCCGTGCAGCCCCACCAGGCTCCACCGGCGCCGGCCCAGGAGCCCACCAGACGGGCAGGTCCCTCCCGCTGCCGCGGGGCCCGGCCACGGCGGGCGTCACCGGCCGAGCTGGCCACAAGCTTCAGCGATGCCCGCCCCGGGTGCCCAGGTTCGCCGACGCCATTAGCCGAGTCGCCCACAATTCCGAGCGCGGCCCGGACACGTCAGCCGCACTTCCGGACTCCGGGCCCCGCCCCCGCCCGGGCCAATCGGGAGGCGAGCCTCTGGAGGGGCGGGGCCGAGCGAGAAGCCCGGACGAGCTCCAGCTGGGCAGCGCAGACCCCGCCCCCGCCGTCCACGCAGGTGGCCCGCACAGCTGCGCAGGCGCATCCTGCTTCCTTTTGGCTGGCTGTTAACCTGGGGACGATCGGAGGTGTCTCCCTACGTGTGTTTGTGATCCATTCTCTTCTGCTATACATATTTGCTTTTTTTTTTTTAAATGAATTTGTCTTGTCCGTCACTTCTGCCTCCTTGATCCTCATCCCCCTGACTTAAAACACAAATGAGCGTCTTGCTCCTACCTCCCTGGCCTGGGGGACCTAAATGACAATCCTGTGGAGTTACACAAATCGACTTTGGTTTATTTAACTGCGGAGTCGTCCCTTTTTTTCCTGTTACAAGACTCCTCCTGCTCCCCTACTTCCTCCCCGTCTCCTCCCCGTCTTCTTTTTGCTTTGTTTTTGTTATCTCCCCGCCCCACCCACCCACCTCCCTGACTGATACCTGCAATGTATTAGGTAACTGACGCTCAAATAAGGAACCAGTTCATTAGATCAGAAGTGCCAAATAAATGTAAGGCAAAAGCTAACGTGAGCTTTTTAGATAGATCCAGGTGAGTCTATTTTTGCCCAAGACATTTCTCTGTTGTAATAAGCAGGAAGAAGAAATAATTTCAGGGTATAGTTCAGATGAGCAAAGCCAGCCTGTGTGAATTGAAGTTGGAAGAGGAGGAAGCTGTGTCTGTGTTATGGACTCTGTGAGACTGATTGGAACGTCTTGATTATGGAAAACTGGAATGTTGCAAGTCTAGAATCTAATTATCTTGGTTATCTTTTGCCCCCAAGTATCCATTTACTGTCATCTCTATGTTTGACCTAACACCCTTGTGATTTTTTTTTTTGGAATGTGCCATCAGAGTCCTAACTTCCAATGACTCAAAGGTGATCACTATCAGACAGCCCCTGAGGTGCATGACACAAAGTTTCCAGTTTTGCTGTAACTCACCTACCTAATGTCCTCAACCTGAGTTGAACAACCCTTTCACAGGGGTGGCCTAAGACCATCAGATATTTATGTTATTGTTCATAACAGTAGCGAGATTACAATTATGAAGTAGCATTAAAGATAGTTTTACGGTTGGGAGTCAACACAACATGAGGAACTGTGTTAAATGGTTGCAGCAGTAGGAAGGTGGAGAACCACTGCTCTAATGCATTTGTCAAATACCTTAAGAGATTCTTTGCTTTGTTATAAAAACTTTATGGAAATGCTACTGGGTTGGATGATGATGTTTGGGGGCAACCTGAATCTATCTTCCTGAGTCTTGGTCACTCATATTTGGCTACAGAACAGATTAAGTCTTAATTTCTTTGAGGTGGGAGCTGTATTTTGCAGTTTTCTGAATTGATCTAATAACTGGGCCACTAACACAGATTCTAACACAATGTTTTGGATTTATTATAGATAGATTTGGTGCAACTTACTGAAAATCATTTTCTTTCATCTTTGACACGTGCATGTGTGTGCATATGTGTGTGTTTGTTTGTGCATGTGTGCACATGTGTGCATATTTGTGTGCATATATGCATAAGTTGTGTGCTTGTTTGTACAAGTGTGCATATTTGTGTTCATGTGCGCACATGTGCATGTGTATGCATGTGTGTGTGTCACCGAGTTTAAGATTGCTTGCATGAGCGTGGATAAGAGATTATTTCTGTAGCATGGGCTACTTTCCAGTAGGTACACTGCCGAAGAAAATGGCACCTCTCTCCCTGCAACTGCCAGCTGCCACTAGGTTCCTAAACTTTTATCTATTTAACAACAAGCCAGATGGTTCAGTGGTTAAGAGCACTGTCTGCTCTTCCAGAGGTCCTGAGTTCAATTCCCAGCAACCACATGGTGGCTCAAAACCATCCGTAATGAGATCTGATGCCCTCTTCTGGAGTGTCTGAAAACAACAATAACAACAATGAGCAATTATTCACCTATAGCAGAAAAACTTGTCCAATGTCATTCTGAAATTTCTGTCTCAGTTGAAGGACAGAATACAAAAGTCACTCAACCTAATTTTATATTTGTCTAGTCCTTACAGGCTTGAACACCATTAATGTTCTTTTTTCTGTATCTTAGACACTGGTGTTTCCCAGAATTCCACTCTTGGCACTCCTCTCAGTTTATTGTCTCCGTGATGTTATTCGCACCAATGATTTCAGTGACCGCTACCCTACTTGTAACTACTCTCTATAACTCCACGTTGACAAACAGCAGTGAACACTGTAGATCAACAGGAATGTTCCGCCATACACACCATTTGAGTTTGCTCCTGAATGAGATAACCCCAAGACTTCATTATAGCATCAGCTGAGTGCTATAGGAAAGTACGATCTTCTAAACCTTCCAAATGTCCAACCCTCCGGCAGTACAGACCTCGGATGTTATGGAACTTCCAGACACCAGTTTGCCTAGGCGGGCTAGCTCACCCATCTCAGTTACAAAATACAGAATGTGATTGTCCTTGACACGAGCAAATCACTTGGCCTCCCCTCCCCTGGGGTCACTTAAATTCCTAAACTTAGCACTGTGGAAATAAAATAATAATAATAATAACAAACAGCCTGTCACCTCGCTCTTTCTGAAAAGTTGTCTCGTCAAGCTTTTACTGAAAGTCCTTCGCAAGTGGAGACATAAGCAGTATCTACCCCTCCTCCTGGGGTTGCGAACACACCGAGGCACGATCTCACGGAAGTTCACCCAGCTGGTAAGTATATCGGCCTTCCTTGCAGCGCATCGTTATGGGGAGGGTCGTTACAGGTCTGCGCATGCTCTTACCACGAAAAGGACATACCTGGAAAGCCATCACCCAACAGGAGCGAGGGCTTTAATGTAGCAGAAAAGGTGGAGCTCCCATCTCCAGTGTAAGCCCCTCTCAGAGGCCACAGAGGCTATGCAGAATTGAGGCAGAGTTGAAGAGTCTGGATACTCAGGTGGGGTACGGGGGCTTCTGAGCTTCCCCAAATCCGTCATGTGGGAAAGTAAACAGCCAACAAGCCCAGGCGGGGTGCTTTTACACAGGAACACAGCCAGACTCCCCGAAATGTTCCTTGCTTGGCTTGCAGGAGAGTCACAACATGGTCCTGGCATGAGCACTCAACTGACCATAGCCATCTTGACCTGCATGCCTCATGAAGGCCTCAGGTTCCTCCCGTAGAGGAATGACCCTCACATCCTTTTGCCCAAATATCCGAACAAATGACTCTCCCTGCTACCTAACCTGCCACATCTATGATGGATTCAGCTCCGTTGTTTCATCCTTCATAACTTCTAAGCCATTCGTGTCTGTTTATTCTGAAAAGTTTACTCCTGTCCTCTCTCCTCCGTGCCTAACTTCTGTTCCCGGTATACTCACCCTCTTTATGTATCACACTCCTGTTTCTAAAGAAAAATAATCTAAGCGGTTCAAAATATGGAACACGTGTGGAGAATTCCAATTTTGCTCTGGCTTTTGTGGAACTGCTTCCCCCACTCCCCGTCACTAAAAAGAATGCAAGTCATTTGTCCGTGGGGTAGAGGATACTAAGTAGATGGTGCAAACATCTTCATTAGGATTGTTAGCTTCTGTGGCCAACTTGATAAACTCACATAGAGCATAATACAACTATTGGTAGCAAAGAAGCTAGATCAGATGTTCATGTATAAGTTAACAAAAATCTTTACCTGCCAATGTCTAAATGGTTACTTGCCCATTTGGAGCCTGTAATCACTCCTTAGATAGTGTTTATAGTATGAAGCTCTTGTGTTTGTGGATTACAGTTGGGTTAAACATATGGTTGAGGGCTCTCATTGAAACACAGTGTATTGTTAGTGGTCCAGTATTACGTTTTTATTGTCATCACTAAGTCCCTCTCTGAATTTACCTTTCCTAAAATCATCTCACTCCCATACATTTTTTCCTCAAAGAGCCTTACCTAGTCCAAGAGTGGTTAGTCTCTGATGCCAACCGGTGTGTACTCTGTGTGATGGTAGCTGTAAATGGCACACCTGGGACCATCTGAGAGGAGGGGAATTATCTAGAGCAGGTTAGTCAGGCTTGTGGAGGTTAGTCTTGATGCTGTTAGTTCCTGTAGGAATAACCTGCCCTTCAGGTCACACCATTTCACCGACTGAGCTTTGAACTGTAGGGAAGTGAGGAAAGCTCGTTGAGCTGAGGCATTTCTCAAGCGATGATGCATTTATTCTGTACTTGGTCCCCACTGCGGATGTAATATGACTTGAGTTCCTGCCCCAGGTCTCTGAAATTCACAGAAAGGAAGGAGGCTACTCTGTGAAATTGTCCTCTACCCTCCACGTGCATGGCATGGCACAGGCTTTCACCACCACACATCATGCACACACAGAGATTGTGCATGTGTGTGTGTGCCTGAGAAATACATACTTAGCATTGTAGTTTTGACTCTCTTGCTATTATAACACAACCAACAACAACATTAGAAGAGAAATGTGCTGGGCGTGGTGGCACATGCCTTTAATCCCAGCACTTGGGAGGCAGAGGTAGGCGAATTTCTGAGGCCAGCCTGGTCTACAGAGTGAGTTCCAGGACAGCCAGGGCTACACAGAGAAACCTTGCCTGGAAAAAAAAAACCCAAAACAAAACAAAACAAAAAAAAAAAAAAAGAAGAAGAGGAGGAGGAGGAGGAGGAGGAGGAGGAGGAAGAGGAGAAACTCTTTATTTGGCTTACCCCTTACCCATCCGTAAGTATTTCTTAAGATGTACACTCAAGAGTCTGATTTTCAGAATTAGGTAATGTTATTTGTATCTGTCATAAATTACATGCCAATGGGAGAGTACAGATGATTTTTTTCTTTTTTTTTAAACAGATGATTTCTTTAGAGAATAAAAACATTATTACAAAAGGTGAATTATGGTGAGAACCTATAATTTACTATTTGTAACACAGTCTTTCCTAATAAACTTGTTTATATGTTTCTTATAGTTACTCTAAAAAATTTAAATATTATTCTGTCTTTGTTGTAATATGTTTGAAAACAAAACATAAAAATCATTCCAAGGGGTGTGACTCTGTGTGTGTATATGAGTATGTGTGTAAGTGTGTCTGTGTGACTCTGTGTGTATATGTGTTTGAGAGTGTGTGCCTGTATGTGTGTGCCTGAGTGTTTGTATATGTGTTTGTTTGTGTGTTTGTGTCTCTGTGTGTGTATGAGCATGTGCATGATTGTGTGTGTATATATATGCTTGTTTGTGTGTGTATGACTGTGCGTGAGTGTGTCTGTGTGTGTATGAATGTTTGTACATGTGTTTGAGTGTGTGTGTGTGTGTGTGTGTGTGTGTGTGAAGGTGTTACTGGACAGCCTTAACTGTCCTGGAACTCACCATATAGACCAGGCTGGAGGCAAACTTCGAGAGCTTCCCTAGTGCTGGATCTAAAGAAATGATCAGGACACCTGACATACCTCACTCCATACCCTTCTTACACCACTACATAAAAGTTTGGTTCCTGTTGTGAGAAAAGGTGGTGACAATGAAGAATGAAGAGACAAGTTTTTGACAAGCTTTAAATCAAACCTCGTCTCCTCTGGGCCATCTTTACGTCAGCTGGCCACCGGAACACAAAAGCTGTAGACTCAGCTCTGCCTTGAAGAGGGAGCAGTGGCCTCCTGGATCCATTACCTTCATTCCAAGGTTTCAACAGATGTTTAAAGCAGAAGAGGGAGGGGAGCCAGTGCACATCTCAACAAGATTTGTGGTAGAGATGGAAACACAGTATCCACAGCAGCGAGCTCACAGCTCTGAGGACTGAAGACTCCATTTTATTTTACATCCCAAATGCTGCCCACCCTGACTCCCTGGCCAGAGTCCCTCCTCCCATCCCCTTTCCCTTCTCCCTTCTCTGAGAAGATAGGACTCCACTTGCTATACCCCACCCTGGTGCATCAAGACTTTGCAGGGTTAGGTACATCTCTCCCACTGAGGCCAGACAAGGCAGCCCAGCTAAAAGAACATATTCCACAGACAGGCTACAGCTTTTGATAGCTCCCCTCCCCCGCCTCAGTTGTTCGGGACCCCACATGAAGACCAACCTGCACATTTGCTACATATGGGGGGTGGGGAACATACACAGTCCAGCTCATGTATGCTCTTTGGTTGGTAGCTCAGTCTCGAAGTCCCCAAGGGTCCAGTTGAGTTCGACTCTGTTGGTCTTCCTGTGGAGTCCCTATCCCCTTCGGGGTCCTCAATTCTTCCTCCAAATCTTCCATAAGAGTCCCCAAACACTATCCACTGTTGGTCTGAGGGTGTCTATACCTGTCTGAGTCAGCTGCTGGGTAGAGCCTTTCAGAGGGCAGTAATATCAGGCTCCTGTCTGCAAGCATAACAGAGTATCAATAATGTCAGGGATTTGTGCTTGCCCATGGGATGGGTCTCAAGTTGGGCTGGTTATTGTCTAGCCATTCCTTCATTCTCTGCTCCATTTTTGTCCCTGAATTGCTTATTAGACAGGACAATTGCTTATTAGACTCCTTCATTTTATTCTCTGGAGATACTTGATGCTAGCAGCTGTTTGTCTGAATGGGCATTTCTGTAACAATTCTGCTATTTCTGTACTATTCTAAGCTCTTGCGCTCTCATTTTTATCTTATTGGCTCCATTTCAGCTTCAATCTGCCCATTCCCCATTCTTTCCACTTCTGCCCCTCTTCCCCTCAAACTGTAGCCGCTTCTTGTTGCTATGGCTGCTGCCATGGTTATGGCCGCTGGGAAGGTGCTACCACCAGCAGCCATCGGAGAAGCCTCTTCTCTTCTGCAGCTCACCAGCGCTTCTGAGCATGCTGCCCCTCTCTTGGCTCTGCCTGCCAGCCGCTGGGTTCCACTCCTTTGTAAAGCTCACAGCCTGACTCGCTTGGCACCCGGCTGCTTGCTTCATTTTGAGGCCCAGTTTATCCCACTGTAAGTAAACCTTGTGTCAGGCCCAATGTTGCGCCGCCGAAGAAGGCATCACAGGAGGCTATCACCCAACGGGCTCACGGAGATAGCCGAACAGTTTGCTGCTGTAGTCTGAAAGGCGGGTGTTTGTGGCGATCACAGCTGACGTTTGTGCAGACAGTGGTTCGTGTTTAACAATAATCGGAGCATTGTTCCTTTTCTACCAGGCACAGCAATCAGTCAGTTGTGCCTCCCTTAGGTCCGAGCAATGATTGCAGACAAAACCCCGTGTGGGCTGCTTGGGACAGTTGTGTCTCGGGCTGCACCCACAGGTGCTGAAGCAAGCAGTCGTGGTTGCTTTACAGCTTTCCCAAGCATCTGCAGAGTGTTCCAGAGAGACAGCACTGCTATAAAGGTGGTCAGCTGGCTGATTTGGGGGGCAGCGCAGGGGGTGGGGGGCTTTTCCTTTTGCCAGGGAAGGAGAGCTTCCATTGGCTGCAAACTACAGTCAAATCACCCTGTACCCTGACATCTGCTTATTACAGGGGAAATGAAAAGGGCGTAGCCACCACTGTGTCCTTAAGAAGACAATTCTACACACATTGCAGCTGTAAACTTCTCTATTTCAGGCTTACATCAGGCCTGGAGGGAAAACAATCTCATGCCTTCTTCACAGAAATGGCATGGCTTTTCATTTATTGCAGGAAATAGTCCCAAGATTGCCAGAGTCAGCATACGGCAAACATTGAGGACAATTGCTGGCAATTCTGATGGTATGATTCTTTGTTAGTTCCCCAGTTCAACACTCATGTCCTTTGATCTGAAGGACACTTTGAACTTGATAGGTAATTGAGACCTTGACTGAGTGAGTGCGACCGCCTGCAGCCACACTCGAACCGGGTACTCCTGAAAGGGCTGGGGCTGAAAGAGATTAGACAGCGAACAAGGAAGGAAGGCTAAGAAAACACAGCTGATCAAAGCCCCCAAGTTTACTAAGATTCTGAGCTTATATAGAGGGAGGAGGCCCATCCCCCACCACTCCTTCGCCAGCTGAAGGTGATCTGCAGGATGCTGTCTCCGGAAGGTCTCAAGGGTCTCAGCAGGTAGCAAAAATGTTTTGGAGGAAAGCAGTGACAGGTGTAGACAATAGAACCCGCTTTGTAAGTCGGAAGGTTCCATCCCAGGTGGTCCCGTGCTTAGTGGCAACAAGGTCTGAATCAGCCTGCTTCAAGGCTGGGGGAGGCAACAACTGAGTATTCCAGAGTGACAACCAGCACAGTGCTAGCTTTTAAGCACACCTGGTATCTTAGTCAGGGTTTCTATTCCTGCACAAACATCATAAACAAGAGGCAAGTTAGGGAGGAAAGGGTTTATTCAGCTTACACTTCCCACATTGCTGTTCACCACCAAAGGAAGTCAGGACTAGAACTCAAGCAGGTCAGGAAGCAGGAACTGATTGATGCAGAGGTCATGGAGGGATGTTCCTTACTGGATTGCTTCCCCTGGCTTGCCCAGCTTGCTCTGTTATAGAACCCAAGACTACCAGCCTAGGGATGGCACCACCCACAAGGGGCCCTCCCCCCTTGATTACCAACTGAGAAAATGTCCCACAGCTGGATCTCATGGAGACATTTCCCCAACCAAAGCTCCTTTCTCTGTGATAAGTCCAGCCTGTGTCAAATTGACACACAAAACCAGCCAGTATACCTGGCCACCTGAAAGCTACAGAGTTGTTGGAAGAAAGAAACTACAAGTCTGACATTGTCCCCAAGTTGGGGGTGAGGATTCCCAATGCCACACCTCACGGTGACTCTGCCATACCATACGACTTTTTACTTCTATAAAGGCTTTTCTAAATCAGGGGTCTTCAATGCTGGGACCAATAACAGTAGTTCCTTTAGCTTTTGAAGACGTCTCCATGTTCATCTGTTTAGTGTTTACAGTTTGGTCCTGTATAGTACAGAACAGCCCCTCAGCTATTATACCAAAATATGAAATCCAGATTAGGCAGGATTTAGGCATGCCTTCACAGTCTTGGAGTTGTCTTTTAATTTTTAGTGACCTTTATTTGTTACTTTTCTTTTTTTGTCTGTTGTGTGACAGAATATCCCAGGGAGACAACACACACACACACACACACACACACACACACACACACACAGGAGTCTACTCACCCCAAATAGGGATGGTATAACAGAATAAAGTCTGATGCCATCAAAGTCCAACTTGGTGAACCAATGAGTTTTATTGGGGTCACTTACAGGAATGTGGATGATGGGTTACTTACAGGAGCAGAAATGACTTGAAGACAGCCACATCACCTAAGCCCACCCAAGCATGGATGCCACCTCACAAAGCTGGGAGCCTAGAGCACACTACTTACCTGCAGGCAGTCCAGCAGGTTGGACAGTGTCCTTTTCCAGGTGACTTAGTTGCTCTGAGCCTCTTCCGGCTTTTCTGGCTCGTCTGAGAGAGACCCTCAACAGTCTTAGTCTTTACTCTTGAGAGGGAGGGGCCTCGTGAACCTGGTCAGTTTCCCAGCTTGGTGCAGTGTTTCAAGCTGAAAGGAAACTGTTATAATGTAACAAAGGAACCTGTGACACAGTATCCACAACTTGAGGAAAGAGGGAAGGCGTTGCTTTGGCTCATGGTTCAAGACAGTTGAGCAAGATGGCTGGTTGTCTTGTAACTAATCAGGAAGCAGAGAGAGATGAACACAGTGTTTCTGTGTGCTCTGCTTTCTCATTCTTCCTGAGAGCCTAGCCGCTTTCAAGATGGATCTTCCCTCCTTAGCTAAAAATGGAAACACCCTCAGGGACACACCTCAAAGTCTGTTTCCTATGTGATTCTAAGTCCAGTCAAGTTGGCCATGAAGATTAATAAGCACACAGTCCTATATTTGAGAGAGCTTCCTTTCGTCCAGAAGCCAAAGCCTATTGCTCTAGACCAGTCGTTCTCAACCCCTTGGAGGATTAAATGACCCTTTCGCAGGGGTCACCTAAGACCATCTGCTTGTCAGATATTTACATTCATAACAGTAGCAAAAATGAACTGTTGAGGAAATAATTTTGTGGATGGGGGTCACAATATGAGGAACTGTATTGATGGGTTGCAGCATTAGGAAGGTTGAGAAACAGCGCTCTAGACTCCAGCTTACTAACACTAGTGTGTTAGTAACTAGGAACAGTGTATATAGTTTACCCTTTTCTAGAGATTTGTGCTTTTTGTGGAGATACTTATTGTCCTGAAACTCTCAGAAACAAAACTTGAATAGTTCTTTTATCAAAGTCTAATTTTATGAGACTACAAAGACAATCATCTACATACCAAAGTAAACTATCATTCTTTGGAATTAAGGATCTGATTCTTTAGCTAACACATTTCCAAGCAGACAAGGAATTACATTTAATTTCTTGGCAATACAATCCAAATATATTGAACTTTTTTCACAGTGTCACGATCAGTGCATTTTGTAGGACCTAACAGACCAGTTGAGGTTCACTCCTCTGAGATGACTCTAGCTTGTGTCAAGTTGACGTCAGGCTAGCCAGCACACACACACACACACACACACACACACACACATACACACATGCACACAGGCACACATGCACACATGTATAGACACATATACATATGCACCAACTCACTCTCACAAGCATTGCATGCATGTGTGCACACACATACACAAATGCACACATGTACAGACACACATACATATGCACACACTCACTCTTACAAGCATGTGCATGTATGTGCGCACACACATACATATATATATACATACATACATACATAGACACAAACATATATCTATACTTCACAGTGCTGACTTCCTCATTCTCAGGTTATACACTCGTTGTGGTGTTCCTTTAGCTCAGGTGGCCTCATTCCCTCCAGGCCCCAGAGCTCTGAGCAGACAGACCGTGCTGCACCAAGTAACAATGGTTTCTAAAGATACAGTGACATATACACAACAGTTGGGTTTTAAGGTGAGAGCCTACTTCACGGCGAGGTGTTACTGTGGTTGAGATGGGACCAAGAGATCCACCTCCAAAGAGAATTCCCCTGTGAGTTCTATGACTTTTTTTTTATTGGCATAAACAGGAGTAATTAGAGAGAATAAGCATTATTCTGAATTTTGAGGACTCTCCTTTTACTATTTACATTTCAGGAGCAGGCACATGCACAAAAAATAGTCCATGAAAGGGTTGCTGTTGATCCAAGACAGAGCACAATGGCTTTTTGTCTGAAATGGAAGTCTGTCCCTCACCTTCTTAAGGGTGTATCTGTATGGGGTATCAAAGCAGCAAACTAAAATTTCAGATGGCCCCTTCTTCCAAATACTGCTGCTTAATTAAAATGGTGGCAAAAGTCAGACATTTAGGAAGTATAAAGTCTGAGGCAGTCTCTTTGCAAAACAGTTTCTAGAAAAGGGCATGGCTAGCTTCTTTATACAGAAGATTGGGTGATTTACCAAAGGCAATCGGTAAGAGGAATAAGGAGACCAATAGAAACGTTTTTAGTGCCCATGGAAAGAAGACAGGGATATTTATTTACTAGACAAAGAGTTGATCTTATCAATATATGCCCTAGAGTCTGATAACCTCTACAGGGTCTTGGGCAGTGATCTCGCCAGTAAGATAGTCACTTAGGATATCGGTTGATCAGTGCATATGACGCTGTCTTCTTGGATGAGCCATGTTTATTTAACCTGACCCAGAAACAGGGTAGGGCAACTCTCTACTTAGGTTTCTATTGCAGTGATAAAACACCATAACTAAATGTAACCTGGGAAGGAAAGGGTTTATTTAAGCTTATCAAGAAGGGAAGTCGGGGCAGGACCTCAAGACAGGAACCTGGAGGCAGGATCAGATGCAGAGGCCCTAGAGGGGTGCTGCTTACTGGCTTGCTCCCTGTGGCCTGCTCAGCCTGCTTTCTTAGACAACCCCGGCCCACCAGCCCAAGGCTGGCCCCACCCACGTAGAGTAAGGGTCATCCAGCCCTTTCAGGCTATCAGGAACTCAAAGTCCTTTGTGTTATTGCTGTCATCAAGCCTCCCAGTCTAACTAGAGGAAACGAAGATGAGAAGGAAGGGAACGCCCTCTTAAATGAAGTTTGCTAGCTTTGTGCTAGCGTAATTTATTGCATCTGTACTTATTGTTTAGAGCTTGAGTCACATGACCAGAGAAGGCTGTAACTTCAGATCAGGGACCAAAGGCTTGGGAAGCAAAGAACAGCCATGGGTGGAGATTATTTTCTCTGCCAGGCATGCCGTGCGGTCCCCAAACTCACTCTCTCTGCTGATAGAACCGTAGGTACGAAAGCGTTGGAATGGTTATTGCATGAACAAAATGGAAAAAAAAGGAGGACATGACTGTTCCTAGGTATGGTGAGGTTTATTGTAGTTATAAGGAAGACATAGACACAAGCATCTGGAAGGGTCCAGATGCCATGAGAGAGGACTAGGGAGAGTGAGAGAAGAGAGAGGGAGGGACCTGGAGCCAAAAGACCAAGAGATAGGCATAGCCAAAATGGCTGGGCTAATAGGGGCAAGGCAGAAGGGGGAGGAGCCAGACCAGACTCTGGTCTGGAGACTGGATATGCCTGCCAGGATGTCTCTGTAACAGGTTAAGGGTGATGCTGAGAGGGGTTGGGAGAAGTCGTCCAGTTTGTTATGTTAACTAGGCACCTTTGTTAGCCATTTGTTTCGGAGGTTTGAGACCTAACAGTTATCGCTAGTTTGTGTGAGATGCTGAACAATTTTTACTTTAACCACATGGCTTAAGTTTTAAAATTATGTATTTTTAAACAAGACTATAACCATCAAGATGAATAAGAAACAAAAGATTGAATGCTTTCTCTGAATCGGATCTTTCTATTTTAAATAAAGCGTTAAAGAGAGAGAGAGAAAGAGAGAGAGAGAGAGAATTTAAAGAAAAGCTTAAAATACACAAACAAAAGCTGTAACAATTGCTCCACATGCTAGACATATATGCTGCGTAGAAAGGTGAAGTTTACATAAAGCAATGTTGCTAAAAAAGGAGAAACATTATTTCCCTGGAAACACATACACACGCCTTTTTTTGTTTTGTTTTGTTTTGTTTTGTTTTATTTTGATTTGTTTTGTTTTAAGACAGGGTGCAGTGGAGCAGGCTGGCCTTAGCCCCTGCTGCCTCCAGAGTTCCAGGACCCCAGACAAGGCAAACAACTTCTATACACAGATCTGAGCTGGGCTTTCTTGGGCAGTGCACAGCCTTTGTTGGGCTGTGGTAAGTGCAGAAAGCAAGAGCTCAGGACACAGGGTGACATCCTTGGATTTTACTGTCATGCTGGGGACTGCCTTATTTTGTCCCCAGTCCCTAACAAGTGTATTCCCTCCCCCCCCCCCAACTAGCCCAGCACACCTTTAGCTACTTTCTGCAAATGTCTCAAGCAAAAACTCAAAGAAGTTAAGTAAGAAGTCAAGAGTCAGGACTGGGTAGCTGGAGTCACTACCTTCCTTGAGAGAATGATTTATGTTTTTCCATGTCTGCAGCTGAGAATATTTGATGAATGTGAAAAATAAAAAGGAAACCAGCAACCACACAAACCAAATGATTTTTAGCCTTTTAGTTTCTTAGCCTTTTAGTTTCTTAGCCTTTTAGTTTCTTACAGAACTGAGGCAAGCCGGACTTTTGGGTAACATTAGCATCAGTAGATGCAGTTTCCCGGCACTAACAGGACAGAACCAACAGTGTTCCCTCCCCCTGCCGCCAGGCACCATCAGCATAGTTTAAGTACTTGATGATCGCTCCCTAAACAAGTCAGAGTTCAGTCCCTCTATGTGTGCTGGTAAGGAGCAGTGGAACTATGAAGGTTTCTATAGCTGGACATTACTACCCCCTACAGGCCAGAACTGGTGACAACCAGGTGATCATTTGCTTTCTCACCCCTTTTAATTTTATATATACACACACCCTCCTGTAGGCCCACTAATCAATTTCCTAGTGTGTTTTCTTCAGGAGGGAGGAGGAGGGGGACAGAGAGAATGTTGGACAGCACAGCACAGCACAGCACAGCACAGCACAGCACAGCACAGCACAGCACAGCACAGACTAGTCTAGCCTAGCATAGAATGAAATAGAATGAAATGGAATAGACTAGCCTAGCCTAGCCTAGAATAGAATGGAATGGACTAGAATAGCATGACATGACATGGCTTAGCACAGCACAGCACAGCACAGCACAGAACAGACTAGACTAGCATAGCATGGAATGGAATGGAATGGACTAGACTAGACTAGACTAGACTAGTTTAGCATGGCATGGCATAAAATAGAATGGGATAGACTAGAATAGCATAGCATAGCATGGCATGGCATGGCATATCATGGAATGGATAGACTAGACTAGACTAGCATGGCATGGCATGGCATGGCATGGAATAGAATAGATTACCTTGTATTTCTGCCTTCCCTTCTCTCAAGCGTAACATAGCTTAACATAGTGTAAACTACAGTAGATGTTCGTTAAGCCACCAGAAGGGAGGCGGACAGAGACAGCTGTGAAGACTTAGGAGGAAGCAGAGAAGAGGAAGCCACTTTTGCTTGGGGTGGGGGTGGGGTGGTTCCTTTCTTAATGGGTGAGCTTCCTTAATGAAATTCATATGACTCTTAGGAGGTGCCAGGGAGAGAAAATAGGTATCCAAGTTCATACAAGCTGCCATTGTCTTAAGAACTTTATAGATATTCTTTTTTTAAAATTATCTTAGTTTTCATTTTATGTGTATGGATTTTGTCAGCATATATGTCTGTACTCCACTTGCATGCAGTGCCCACAGAAGCTGGAAAAGGACATCGGATAGCCTGGGACTGCAGATGATTGTGCACTGCCATATGGGTGCTGGGACTTGAGCCAAGGTCCTTCAGAAGAGCATCTGGTGCTCTTAACTGCTGAGCTATGTCTCCAGTCCCTCATTACAGACATCCCTGCACAGTCCTACTAGCTAATGCTATCAGGTTGCGTATCTTTTCTCCAGATGCAGAGATTCAAGCTGGAAGAGACTGAGTCAAGTTCCCTCGGTGTTAAAACCTAAAGGGTGGGTCTGGTACTTGAACTCAGCGAGCTCAACTCTACAGTTGGGAGCAAGGCATCTCTAAAGACAGAGGAAGAATAGAGACAGAGGAGATGCATTGTATAAGAAGACTTGTGGGGAATCTTGGAGTCACCTCCTCACCCTGCTGGAATAGGAGACCTGTCACCTGTGCCTATGTCTGGACCCCTCTACCAGAATCCCTAAGGATGAGCTTCCCACACACCAACAGCTGGCAATCCAGGGGATGGTGAGTAATAAAGACTTGGCTGCCTCTGCTTTGGAGGACCTGCCTAAGGTGTTCTCCCCCCCCCCTCACTGTTCAAGAAGGCCTTCATTAAAAGACACACAAAAAGTGTGAAGCCCATGGTAGCAACTTGGCCCTACCCAAACCTCTATATTGGCCCCCTGATGGACTACTACCATGTTGATACCTTCCAGGCTGTGTTGGATGGAGTGGATTTGGCTGAGTGGCCAGAAGGTTCGGCCTAGGAGGTGTAGATTGAAAGAGCTCAATTCGGTGAATGTCAAATGTGACTTCCTGGAAATCTGGACTCCAGCATGGGGTCTTCTCCTAGTCCCATGGCCACAATCAGAGGAAGAAGAGAATGAAGATCACACAACAGAGATGGTGCAGCGTGGTCAGTCTTCATGCTGACCATGTCTTCCTGTTCCCCGCTCTCAGACAGGACCACGAGCCAGGCGGAGATTAGATACAATACACGTCTCTTCTTATAAGTTGGTACCCAGAAAGAAATGAAAGTTGAGACAGGACAAGATGTTGGATCCCTTGAGATATCATGGGATCTGTAGTTACAGTCAGGTGGTTTTTAAGCCACCAGGCATGGGGGGCTCTGAAAGCGCAGTCTCTGTTCTTAACTCTTTAGGTATCCCTCTAGCCTCAAAATAATCATGTTGTGCCATGGGCTGGCTTAGTTCTCACTGTGGAGACCACCTCCCTCAGAGTCTGCCTGTGGAGCACTGGAAGGAAAGTAGAGCACAGCCCTGCCTGGTTATGTGCTTTTCTTCTTGATGTTTTTGGATGTTTGCCCAGGCTTGACTCAAAGACATGACAACAGTGTTTCTGTCTCTTGTTTTTTTTTATTTTTTATTTTTTTTATTGATTACTTTATTTACATGTCAAATGTTATCCCCCTTCTCACTTTCACTTCCACAAACCCTCTATTCCATTCCCCCTTCCCCCTGCTTCTATGAGGGAGCTCCCTCATCTACCCACCTACTCCCACTTCACCACTGTAGCATCCCCCTATGTTGGGGCATAGAATCTCCACAGGACAAAGGGCCTCCCTTCGCATTGATGCCAGATAAGGCAATCCTCTGCTACGTAAGCAGCTGGAGTTGTGGGTCCCTCCATGTGTGTACACTTTCATTGATGGTTTAGTCCCTGGGCGCTCTCTGGGTGATCTGGTTGATTGATATTGTTGTTCTTCCTATGGGGTTGCAAACCCCTTCATCTCATTCAGTCCTTCCCCTAACTCCTTCATTGGGTTCCCCATGCTCAGTCTGAGGCTTGGCTGTGAGCATCCCCATCTGTACTGGTCAGGCACTGGCAGAGCCTCTCAGGGGACAGCCATACCAGGCTCCTGTCAGCAAGCCCTGTTGGCATCAGCAATAGTGTCCAGGTTTGGTGTCTGCATGTGGGATGGATCCCCAGGTGGGCCAGTGTCTGGATGGCCTTTCCTTTGGTCTCTGCTCCACTCTTTTCCCTGCATACCACATTTTCTGTATTCATTCCTCTGTTGAGGGACATCTAGATGTTCCCAGCTTCTGGCTCTGGAGGATTGAAATTAAATGGTGCACAGCCATAAAAAAAAAAGAAGAAAAGAAGAAGAAGAAGAAGAAGAAGAAGAAGAAGAAGAAGAAGAAGAAGAAGAAGAAGAAGAAGAAGAAGAAGACGACGACGACTTGTACATATAAAAGGAGCTTTCCATGGCAGTAGCCTGCCTGCCGGAGCACTTATACACCAGAGATGATATCTATAGCAGGGACCCAGCTTCACCCACTTGCTTCCCACACTCCAACAAAAGACCTATGGAGGAGGTGAAGCACGGGAGGGGTGGTTTACCAAGACAAAGATCTTAGCAGTTCTCTCTAAGAGCTTAACAACAGTTCCTTTTCCAGCTAACTGGTCGTTTTGCTGTAGAATCCCACTGAGTGAAAGGGATATTCAGGCTCTGCAGGGCATACACCTTGGGACTCTGTGGGGGTGCTTGTCCCGGCGTGAAGGCACAGCTACAAGCTTGTCTTTGTCTCTCATTAGTCCAGAAGCTTCCCAATCCTGCAGATAAACTGAAGTAGGGGAGGTGCTAAAAGGAGCAGTGGTGTCCATAGCAAAGAAACCTTTGTTTAAACTCGAAAGTTACACATCATCTTTTTTTTTTTTTTTCGAGACATGGTTTCTCTGTATAGCTCTGGCTGTCCTGGAACTCACTTGGTAGACCAGGCTGGCCTCGAACTCAGAAATCCGCCTGCCTCTGCCTCCCGAGTGCTGGGATTAAAGGCCTGCGCCACCAGGCCCAGCTTTTTTCTTTTTTTTTTTTTTTTATTTAAGTTTTTTTTTTTTTTTTTTTTTTTTTTTTTTTTTTAATTAAGTCTTTTTTTTTTTTTTTTAAGATTTATTTATTTATTACATGTAATTACACTGTAGCTGATTTCAGACACTCCAGAAGAGGGCATCAGATCTTGTTACAGATGGTTGTGAGCCACCATATGGTTGCTGGTATTTGAACTCAGGACCTTTGGAAGAGCAGTCGGTGCTCTTACCCGCTGAGCCATCTCACCAGCATTACACATCATCTTGAGAGGTAGGATACTAGTGATTGGACTCAGCCAGCATTAAAGATGCCTTCAAATATGATTTTTCCATTTATAGAAAATAGCCCCCCCTTACATAATATATCCTGATTACAATTCCTTCTCACTTTACTCCCAGTTCTTCCCCACCTCCCTCCCATTCAAATCCATTCCTGTTTCTCATTAGAAAACAAACAGGCTTCTAAAGGAATATAATAAATATAATATAATATCAAAAACAAAAATCTAACATCAGAATTGGGGAGAAAAACAGAAGGGAAAGAACTCAAGAGAAGGCACAAGAAACAGAGACCCACTCCATCATACACCCCCTAAAAGCACTATACAGGAAGCCATAATATATGCACAAAGGATCCTTAAGAATACTTTGTTTCCCCAGTGAGCTATTGGTTGGCTACTCCCCTAAGCTTTGTGCAACAATTGCCCCAGCATTTTGCATCTTGCATGTAGGACACCAAGGTAAATCAAATGGTTTGTGGCTGGGTTGGTGTTTGTTTCTCCTCTAGTAGCATGGAGGGATGAAGGCTCCACCTATGTGCAAGCTGGACTTCTCCCTGTTCATTGAGTTGTGTGGGTTGTGTCTTCATCAGTGAAGTATTGCTGTCTGTGGAGAGCAATGTCTACTCTTGGCAACAGCCTGGAATGTTTGGGGATTTCCATGTGACTTGTTTTGGACAACTCAAGTTAGATGTAATCCAATCCCATGTGTGATTTCTTCTGTTGGTTCTAGAGCATTCAGGTCCCATTAAGTTACTACTATGAAGTCTTTCCAACTTTTTATGTAGGCACTTAGTTCTATGAACTTGCCTCTTGGAACTGCCTTCCTTGTGCCCCATGAGTTTGCCTATGCAGTGTATTTATTTTCATCCGACTGTAGAAAGTCTTTAATTTCTTTCTTAGTCTCTGTTCTGACACATTTTTCACTCAGTAGTGAGTTGTTCAGTATCCATGACTTTGCTTTCTGTTGTTTATTGTTGATATCAAACTTTTATCTGTGGTGGTCTGATAGGATGCAGGGTGTTCTTTTAATTTTCTTCAATAATGTCTTGCCTTAAATTTATTTGTTTTTATTAACCATATTTTATATATAGCAATGTGCTTTATGTATTACATAACATTATAGTAGAGGGGCTGGAGAGATGGCTCAATGGGTAAGAGCACTGACTGTTCTTCCGAAGGTCCGGAGTTCAAATCCCAGCAACCACATGGTGACTCACATCCACCGGTAATGAGATCTGACACCCTCTTCTGGTGTGTCCGAAGATAGCTATAGTGTACTTACATATAATAAATAAATCTTTAAAAAAAACATTATAGTAGAATGATTTGATAAGTTTTAAACAGAAGGAAAAAGGAAAAAGAAATCAGTTTCCAAAGCTCCTCCTTCCCAAAACAAATTTTTTAAAGAATGTACTTTTTTAAATGGATAAATGTGAGAAATGTTCCCAGTGGTTAGTCATGTGTGATTCCTATTACTCCAATGGTCAATGAGATGGAAAAGAAAGCCCGACTTTCACTGCCACAGAGAACAGTTGTTGAAGTCATTTGGAATGTAAAATAGTTCCCACATCTTTAATACATAGAAAGTTGAATTTGTTCTGCCAGAAAAAAGCCCCCAAATGAACAAACTGTGACGTAGCTGAAACTAGAAAATTAGCTTTATATCACATACTTTTGTGGCTTAAATGTCTATTTCCCTTACGTTCATCTCATCACCTAAGAATGTCTTCTTTTTTTTTTTTTTATATTGGATATTTTATTTGTTAACATTTCAAATGTTATCCACTTTCCCAGCTTCCCCTCTGCAAACCCTCTATCCTATCCCCCTTACCCTGCTTCTGTGAGGGGGCTCCCCACCCACACACCCACTCCCACCTCACCGCTCTAGCATTCTTCTACACTGGGGCATCAAGCCTTCACAGGATCAAATCCTCTCCTCCCATTGATGCCAAAGAAGGCCCCCTCAGCTCCTTCAGTCCTTCCCCTGACTCCTCCACTGGGGACCCAGTGCTCAGTTCAATGGTTGGCTGTGAGCATCTACATCTGTATTGGTCAGGATCTGGCAGAGCCTCTCAGGAGACAGCTGTATCAGGCTCTTGTCAGCAAGCACTTCTTGGCATCTGCAATAGTGTCTGGGTTTGGTGCCTGCATGTGGGATGGATCCCTAGGTGGGGAAGTCTCTGGATTGCCCTTACTTCAGTCTCTGTTCCACTCTTTGTCCCCGAATCTCCTTTAGATAGGAACAATTCTAGGTTAAAATTTTGGAGATGTGTGGGTGGCCCCATCCCTCAACAGGGGTTAGGGAATGCCTAACCTCTGGATATGGTCTCAGCAGGTTCTCCCTCCCTTTTCTGAGTTTTTTTTTTTTCAGCTAATGCCATCCCTGTGGGGTCCTGGGAGGCTCTTGCTTTCCTGGCATCTGGGACTTTCTGGTTGCTACCCCCAGTTCCTCATCCCCCATTGCTACACACCTCTGTTCAATTTCCTGACCCTCTGTACATCTCCTTCATCTTCTTCTATACCTGATCTGCCCCTCTTTCCCCCCTCCCCCTCTTCTCTTCCTCCCAAGTCTCTCCTACTCTCTACTTACCTTGGTTATATTGTTCCCCCTTCTAAGTAGGACTGAAGCATCCACTCTTTGGTCTTCCTTCTTCTTGAGCTTCATGTGGTCTGTGAGTTGTATCATGGGTATTCCACACTCTTTGCCTAATATCCACTTATCAGTGAGTGCATACCATGTGTGTTCTTTTGTGATTAGGTTACCTCACTCAGGATGGTATTTTCAAATTCCTTCCATATGCCTTAAATTTCAGGAAGTCATTGTTTTTAATAGCTGAGTAGTAGTCCATTGTGTAAATGTACCACATGTTCTATATCCATTCCTAAATCCATTTGGTTCATAACTTCTGTTAGTTTCACTGTGTCTCTGTTTAGTTTCTGTTTCCATGATCTGTCCATTGATGAGAGTTGGGTGTTGAAGTTTCCTACTATTATTGTGAGGCGCAATGTGTGCTTTGAAGTTTAGAAAAGTTACTTTTATGAATGTGGGTGCCCTTGCGTTTGGAGCATAGATGTTCAGAACTGAGAGTTCATCTTGGTAGATTTTTTCCTTTGATGAGTCTGAAGTGTCCTTCCTTATCATTTTTGATAACTTTAGGTTGAAAGTTGGTTTTATTTGATATTAGAATGACTACTCCAGCTTGTTTCTTGGGACCAAGAAAACAAGAAAATTGTTTTCCAGCCTTTTACTCCGAGGTAGTGTCTGTCTTTGTCACTGAGGTGCGTTTCCTGTATGCAGCAAAATGCTGGGACCTGTTTATGTATCTAGTCTGTTAGTCTATGTCTTTATATTAGGGAATTGAGTCCATTGATCTTAAGAGATATTAAGGAAAAGTGATTATTACTTCCTGTTATTTTTGTTAGAGATGGAATTATGTTTGTGTGGCCATCTTCTTTTGGGTTTGTTGAAGATTACTTTCTTGCTTTTGCTAGGGTGTAGTTTCCCTTCCTGTGTTGGAGTTTTCCATCTATTATCCTTTGTAGGACTGGATTTGTCAAGAGATATTGTGTAAATTTGGTTTTGTCATGGAATATCTTGGTTTCTCCATCTATAGAAATTGAGTTTTGCTGGGTATAGTAGCCTGGACTGGCATTTGTGGTCTCTTAGGGTCTGTATGACATCTGCCTAGGATCTTCTGGTTTTCATAGTCTCTGGTGAGAAGTCAGGTGTAATTCTGATAGGTCTGCCTTTATATGTTACTTGACTTTTTTCCCTTACTGCTTTTAATATTTTCTTTGTTTAGTGCATTTGGTGTTTTGATTATTATGTGATGGGAGGGATTTCTTTTCTGGTCCAGTCTATTTGGAGTTCTGTAGGCTTCTTGTGTGTTCATGGGCATCTCTTTCTTTAGATTAGGGAAGTTTTCTTCTATAATTTTGTTGAAGATATTTACTGGCCCTTTAAGTAGGGAATCTTCACTGTCTTCTATACCTAATATCCTTAGGTTTTGTCTTCTCATTGTGTCCTGGATTTCCTGGATGTTTTGGGTTAAGAACTTTTTGCATTTTGCATTTTCTTTGACTGATGAGTCAATGTTCTCTATGGTATCTTCTGCACCTGAGATTCTCTATTCTCTTTTATTCTGTTGGTGATGCTTGCATCTATGACTCCTGATCTCTTTCCTAGGTTTTCTATATCCAGAGTTGTCTCCTTTTGTGATTTCTTTATTGTTTCTATTTCCATTTTTAGATCCTGGATGGTTTTGTTCAATTCCTTCACCTGTTTGGTTGTGTTTTCCTGTAATTCTTTAAGGGATTTCTGTGTTTCCTCTTTAAGGGCTTCTACCTGTTTACTTGTGTTCTCCTGTATTTCTTTAAGGGAGTTATTTATGTCCTTCTTAAAGTCCTCTATCATCATCATGAGATGTGATCTTAAATCAGTCTTGCTTTTCTGGTGTGTTGGGGTATCCAGGGCTTACTGTGGTGGGAGAACTGGGTTCTGATGATGCCAAGTAGCTTTGGTTTCTGTTGCTTATGTACTTGTACTTGCCTCTTGCCATCAGGTTATCTCTGGTGTTAGCTGGTCTTGCTGTCTCTGACTGTGGCTTGTCCCTCCTGTAAGCCTGTCAGCACTCCTGGGAGACAAGCTCTCTCCAGGGGAAATTTGGGTATAGAAAGCTGTGGCACAGGGTCAGCTCTGGGGCACAGCCAGAAACCGGAAGGATCCTGTCCCTGGGCTGTTCCTTGGTTCCTGTGTCCTGATGGCTCTGGGCAGATCCTTCTTGGGCCAGGAATTTGAGCAGAAGTGGTGGACTCACCTGTGCTCTGAGGTGCATCAGCACTCCTGGAGACCAGCTCTCTCCCAGTGGGATTTGGGTACAAAAAGCTGTGGCACAGGGTCAGTTCAAAGTGCAGATGGAAACCGGAAGGAACCCTAAAGAATGTCTTCTTTAACAGAAAAGATTGCTTGATATAATGACTATCTATCTATCTATCTATCTATCTATCTATCTATCTATCTATCTATTTATCTATCTATCTTCCTACTTATCTACTATCTATCATATAAGACATAGAAAATAACTTGAGACCTATGTATTTAGTGAAACTCGGTGTACTTTTTCAAAGATTTATTTTTATCTAGGTGTGGTGATTCATGCCTTTAATCTCAGAACTTGGGAGGCAGAGACAGGCTGGTCTCTGTGAGTTTGAGACCAGCCTGGTCAACATAGTGAGTTTCAAGCCAACCAAAGCTATATAGTGAAACCCTGCCTCAAAGAATGATACATTTTAAAAATTTATTTCTATTTTCATGTGTATAAGTTTTTGCTTGCATGTGTTATATATACTGTGTGTGCCTGGTGCCCATGGAGGCCAGAAGAGGGTGTCAGAAACCCTGGAACTAGAGTTCCAGGTGGTCGTGAGTTGGGAACAGATGCCTTGTAGGTGCTGGGAACTGAATCAACGCCCTCTGCTTGAGCAACACAAGTGCCTAACTTTTGGGCCATCTCCAGCCCCTTCAAATACTCTTGTTAAGATTGATTAATCAGTATTAGGAAGTACTCATTCTTTCACTGGTCAGCATGATTGGCTGGAACACAACACAAAGGTGGATTCTCAGTCTAAAGTTTCAGTCTTTGCGCCTTTGGAGTCCGAGGTGGAGTTACAGAAGTTACATTTAGAGAAGGAGGTTTCTACATGGACCATATTCAGACAAATGCATGCATGAAGAACCCAGAAACATTGCTGGTAGCAAGCATTCTCTCTGGCTGTAATGACTCTCTTGGGTAAGTTATCATTTCTTACTTATGCAAGTAGAGGGCTTTGTCATATCCACTGTGGACGAAGTCTGGCAAGATACCTCAGATTTGGGTGGCTTTGTCTTTTGTCCTTGGTCTGTATGTGGAGTATAGGATGACTTTTGACAGATATGATGAGTGATCATATTCGCTTAAAGTTTAGGGAATCAGCATATTTTCATTTTAAGTGTAGGACATACGTGGGCCATAAGAGATTAGGTAGGCTGGAATTTAGACTGAACTGCTTTATTACTTGTCTGTCTGTCTGTCTGTCTGTTTGTCTGTCTAATCTCTGCTATTACGTGTTCATTTAATTGTTCAGTGGGGCTTTATTTTTTTCTGTGTTATTTCTTTTCTTTCTTTTTTTTTAAAATTTATTTATTTATTATATGTAAGTACACTGTAGCTGTCTTCAGACACTCCAGAAGAGGGAGTCAGATCTTGTTATGGGTGGTTATGAGCCACCATGTGGTTGCTGGGATTTGAACTCCGGACCTTCGGAAGAGCAGTCGGGTGCTCTTACCCACTGAGCCATCTCACCAGCCCTCTGTGTTATTTCTAAAAAAAGTTCCCATCTTTCCTTCAGTCCCTTCCTCCAAACAGTGTTATGAATTGCAATCACACAGGTTTTGAAGCAACATCAGATACTGCCAGAGATCACGCTCCCCTTCATAAGGTCCTGAGTTCTGCTTTAAACCAAGATTGACAGGGACTAAATTTAGCCCCTTGTCTGAAATACCCCAAATAGAAGACAACAGTCAAGACACTACCATCGTAGGATGATTTCTAAGTGGGGAATGGCAAGCAGAGCTGGTCTGGAGATTTCCTCACTTATTGCTTTGAGAGTTGGCAGAATTGTGCCAGGAAGAACCCAGTAGCCACCCTAAGTTGATGGATAAAATTGAGTCTGTGGAAAAACCAAGGTAGTGAGAATTTGCAAGACAGGACATTAGAGTGGAGGCTCTTTATTCACACAGCTAAACCTGGAGTATTTTCGGCATTTGTTGGCATATAGGTGCTAGCAAGCACCTCTATGGGGTTCATGAGGAAGAATGGCCATCACAATAGCAGTAGTCACATGGAGCCTGGACAGCTCCTTCCCACCAGCTGTGGGCAAAACTCAAGCATGCGACGCTGGAAAGAGGGTTTGGGGGAGAGTGCTTCAGGAGGGTGATCATTAGTGGTAGGTGCTGGGTTGGAAACTGTTCTGAAACTGCCAGGCGAGTCATAAACAGATCTGAAACAAGCAGTTTCCAAGTAATTTAATCTCATCCAAGAACAAAGCTCTGGGACATTTATAGAAATACAGAAAAATATCCATTACTCAACAAACTAAAAAATTCACAAGTCTGGCATCCAGTAAGAAGTGGATATGTACCAGACATATACAGTTGCAGAAAATAGGATCCAATATAGAAGAATGCTCACACTATCAAAACTGATGTTGAACTGATATAGACATTACAATTAGCAAAAAAGATATTAAAATAATAAAACCATATCCCAAATATCCTAGACTAGAGACATAGAGGATATCAGAGATACCAAAGGGCAAGAAAATGTTAAAACCCAAGAATTAAAAACTTGGCGTGTGTGATTAGCACTAGGTTGGAAAGCAGAGAAGAATCTGTAAGCTTTAGCATAGCGTTATAGGAATTTCTCAAAATGAAACTTTGGGAAAATAAAAACATCCCTACCTAATAATAAAAATACATATACAGATGGCAGAGATCAGACAGACAGGCAGACAGACAGCTAATAAAGTAGTCCAGTCCAAAATGAAAGTGGGTCACTGTCGGGGTTGTGTGAAGTGGATTCTTACACAGAGAATAGTATAAAAGGAAAGAAATAAAAGCTGAAGGTTTTCCAGACTCAGTGAAGCTAATGATTAACCCACATATGGAGTGGAAAACCACAGAAAACCCAGGAAATGTAACTAAAGCCACACCAAAGTAACTCATGTGCAACACAGTGTTAGTATCTTTACAGTGTCCTGGCATTACAACCAAACATTTTTCCATGTTTATCTAGAAACTCTAGTACAATGTGTAATAGAAGTAATAAACCATTTATTTTTGCATTATTTTGTTTTTGGTGGATAGCAATTCTGAGTAAAACACATTTGAGTATTTCATTGTAAACCATAGTGTTTTTGTAGGTTTTCCCACAGACAGACTTTATTTGACTGCGAGAAAGTACTGCTGTTCTTGGATTATTGAGAGTTTTATCACTAAAGACACTAACGTTGAGTGTATTCTTCCTATTGTATGTAGTGATTTTTTTTAAATAAGCACATGTAAAAAAGCTGATTTTTTTTAAAGAACCATTTTAATCTTTGAATAGTCATTTAGTTTTTCAGAAAGATAACCTGGCTTAACTTTGACCAACCATGGCTACACATTTCCCAACTAGAAATTCTTCTGGCATCTAATGAACACATTTTCATTTGTGTTTATGTGAAAATATCTTGAATTTTCTTTCAATTTTGAAGCTATCTTCTTACAGATGAAATCCTTTGTTTCCTGTCCTATCTACCCACCTGGGTTTTAGAATGTCAAAGGCTGTGACTTTTTTTTTTTTGGTGACCTTCCTCATGTTTAATGAACTGTCAGCAGCCACATGGCTTCCTGATATTGAGACTTTCTTCCTGTGTCTATTGTTCATCCTTCTTCTTCACCGTGCTGATTTTGTTTTAATTACTATGTGTGTGTGTTTCTCTAGTTAAAATGCATTGGCTGACTTTATCAGTTGATTTTTTTTTAAAAAAAAGTCAAATTAAGAAAACGTCTACTTGTATTTCTTTAAGTATATCTTTGATGTTCCCATTTTTCTCGTTTGCTTCTGTCTCACAGATCTTCAGGGTCCTATCCATTCAGAAAAAAACA
Organism: Mus pahari; assembly: GCF_900095145.1. Lineage (NCBI taxonomy): Eukaryota > Metazoa > Chordata > Mammalia > Rodentia > Muridae > Mus > Mus pahari. Next base: position 53,769,129 of record NC_034598.1, on the reverse strand, counting down.
GAGTTGGTTGTGGTGGAACATCCCTGCAATTTAGGCTCTCAGGCTTGATGGGTGAGTACTGAGAACTTGTGCTAGGCTGAACAGTGTCTAGGAGCCATGCCAGTTATGGGGATCCCTTATTTTAAAAACAGAACAAAGGCAGAGGATGTAGCTCAGTGGTTTGGCATTGCCTTTTGGTCACAAGGCCCTCAGTGCCATCCTCAAAACTATGGAAAGCAAACAAAAGCAGCGTTATGTTTGCTTTTGAACATGAGGCTTTGTGTGTGCTTGTCTAGATGTGTGTGTGTACGTGCAGAGATCACAGGTTGATGTTGGGCATGTTCCAAAATTGTTCCCCACTTTTTGAGCAAAGCCTCAGCCTGAAGAGTACTAGGTTGACCAGATGGCCAGCGAGTTCCAGGGACTCTATAGTCTCTGCCTCGCTGCTGTACCCAGGGCCTCATGCGTGTGTGGCAAATGTATGAGCCACTTCCCCACTCTGGATATTTGATTTTAAAACTGCTCTTCTTCTTGCCATTGATCTCGCCAAGGCTCTAAGTGTTATATCATGTTCTTTTGCGTTGTTCATTTAGTTCATATCCTTCCTGAATTCTCTGTTTTACTCTCTACATCTTCAGCCTTCTGATTTACTTTAATGTATTAAGTTGGAGAGTCTTTCTTGTTAGATGTTACCATGCTTTTTTTTTCCTATTGACCATACATTATGATTTCTAGTTTATATTGTTACTAGTCGTCGTTTATTTATAACATTTTTAGTTGAAATGGAATTATATCATTCTCTTCCTCCCTTTTACTTTAGCTCTTCCAAATTGCCTTCCCCTAAACTTTCCCAGGCCCCTCTCAAGTTGATAGCTTCTTTGATCATCATTACAAACGGGTATTTATGTGTGTGTGTGCTTATCTATATATATTTATATTGCTGCTGAGTCTGTTTTTGTTGGCCAGTACAGATCTCATCGCCACTCTGGTTCGGTGAGCTAGAGGGGCTCATCCCTGAGGGAGGTTAACTCTGCTACTTCCAGCAGTTATTAGTTGCTTATAGTTCTTTGTCTAGGAGTGAGACATCACAGGGTTTCTCCTTTCCCATGAACGTATCGTCCATGGATGTTGACATGGTTTCTGTCTTGTCTGTGCAGCCGTTTCTAAGGGAGACTGTCTCACAGCAGACTTCCTAGAATTCTGGCTCTTACAATCGTTCTGCCCATGCTTCAGTGGATACAGGAGTTGTGATATACATCTGCATTGGTGTTGGGCTCTCCATGATCTGCCATCTCTGCACAGTGCCCAGTTGCGGTTTTCTAGGATGGTCTTCATTTGCCATAGTGAGGCTTCTTTGACGAGGGCTGGCACACATATTCAGGAAAGGTGGCTCACAAAGTACATGTCAATTATTTTTATTTTCATGTGCATGGATGTTTTGCTTGGGTGTATGACTGACTGTGCACCACTTGTATGCCTGCTGCAGGGGGGAGGTTATCACATGGCATTGCATCCTAGCTGGAGTTAAGAGATCATTGTGAGCCACCATGAAGGTCCTGGGAACTAATCCTGGGTCCTCTGGAGTAAGGTGTTTCCCCCCCCCCCGAGATTATTGAATTATAATTCTTCTTTCCTCTACTACAGACCCTTTGCCACTGTCCTTCAAATTCATGGTTTCTTTTCTACTGCATGCATATATGGGTATGTATGTACTTCTAAACATAACCTGTTGAGTCCATTTAATGTTAATTGTCTGTATGTTTTCAGGGCTGACCACTGGCACTGGACAGCCAATTGGTGTGCTCCTCCTTGAGGGAAGCCACCTCTCCTGTTCCCAACTCCCCTCAGTTGCCCAGAGTTCTTGTGTAGGGTCAAGGGCTCATGGGTGTTTCCCCAACCAGTTTAGCATGTTCCTTGGTTTCATCCTTCTTCAGCTCATTTGGGCATCAAGGTGTTTACTGTGAGATTGTCTCCTAATAACAAGAGGCAAGTTTTCTTTCAACACTCGACTCTCTCTTCAGGCCCTTTTTATTTTTTATTTTTGTCCTGACTATCATTCTGTTCAGTAGGCAGCTTAGCTACTGACTAGTTCCTTGATCTTATTAAGACCTTTCCCACCCTTAAGGTATCTGCCTGGTTGGTTCATGGCTTCTACTCCTAACACCCAGTCATTTAAGTTTCAATGGAAAAGCCAAGTTCTTTGTAAGGTTCCTCTGTGTAGTCACACCTGAACTCCAAACTGTCTCCTTTGTGCTGAACGACGTCTGAAATCACTGAAGCTTAGCAGCTATTATTTTCCCTGTAGTTTCTACTCTGGGTACAGTGTAGGAGTAAGCCAGGAACTTGGAGTTTGAAGGTAGACATGTGGCTGCCTACAGTGGCACCACCATTTAAAAAATTAACCTTTGGTTATTAAAGATACTCGGGCTTCCCCAAACGATGATCCAGCACTGTACATGTAAGCCCTCTGAACCACATGGAGGTTGTTAGGATCACAACCAAATGTCTCAGTGCCCCCAGTTAATGCTATTTTATATCTAGACACTTTGTCTCAGTGGCTTTGAAAGAAGGTTTTAAGTTTTTCTTAATTTTAGTTTTTTGTTTTTTCTTTTCTTTTTTTAGACAGGATTTCATGCAGCTGTGATTGGCTGGAACTCATTCTATATCCAAGAATTATCTTAAATTCCTGATTCTTCTGCCTCTACCCCAAAGAGCTGGGATTACAGGCATGCATCACTGTGCTCAGAAACTTTATTTAACTAAAAAAAAAAAAAAAAAAAAAAAAATTACACTACACAAAAAAACAAAAAATAAAAAAAAAAAAAAAAAAAAAAAAATTACACTTTTTTAAAGACAGGGTTTCACTGTGCCGTTCTGGCTGGCCTGAAACTTTACGTTTGTAGGCCAGGTTGACTTTAAACACAGAGATCTGCCTGCTTTTGCCTGTGGCTCTCAAGTGCTGAGATTAAAGGTAAAGGCTTGCAACACTGTAGCCCAAATCTTTGTTCTTTTAAATTAGCAAATAACAAAACTGGATCATTGCATGATTACCATGCTACACACATACTCCATGTCTTCCCTTGCAAAGTGGCTGAGAGTGAGAACAGGAACAGCGTAAGGGATGATGAGTTGTTTGGGGAAGGGGCAAGAAAATTAAATATACAGATATAGCGATTAGATTGACCAAAACATGTTTATTACATTTATTGATATTACAAATGGCAATTTCATACATTGCAAATGCAGTAGCTGTTTACATAGTGTACATTCATCTATACTGTGAACCACGTCACTAGATATGATAGCGCCAGAGACTGAGGATGGAGCTGAAGGGTGGGTGTTTGCCTACCATGTGTGAGGCCCGGGGTTAGAGCCATAGCACCTGAAAAGAAAGAAAAGGTCCCCGGATTGTGAATTTCATGTGCAAGAGCCTTGTGCTAGAGTTAAAAGAATTCTGTTTTTCTTGCTTTTCAAGTTCAAACGTCCCGAGACAAAGCTTGTGGGTTTGGAGATGGAAGGACATACTCTTGGCTCCGAGGACTATAGTCTTGGACATTAGTCACAAAGACTGAGAGGATGATCACAGCTGATGTGACACCTCTGGATTCTCACCCCAGTCTCGAGATGCTACTTTGTGGCTTTTGAGAAAAACTGAACGGAGCTTTTGTTAAAGAAAGACCCTCCACTTTCTAAAAGAAGAAGTCTGCCAGCTGACCCCCCTTCCGGCTCCAGCAGGTCTAACTCAATGTAAAACACAGGCACAAGCAGAATTAATTATTAAAAAATCCAGAATTTGCAGAGAAGTACTAGAATATTCCAAACTGACAAGTTTTAAAGGACTATCAATACAATTTGACAGAAATTGTCTTTCCGTCCACCATGTGGGCCCCATGGATGGAACTGGGGTCATAGGCTTACAGGCCCAGGCCCTTACCCATTAGCCATCTCAACAGTCATAGATGACACTTAACTTCTGTCATCGAAACATTTTCTAAGGTCCTATGGACATGATTGAGGCAAATGAGTCACAAGAAAACCCCCAGAAGTAAAACCAGGGAACAATCACGGAACTCTCTGAGCACAGCAGAGATATGTTTCAGATTAAAAAGGCTATTCTTGCTGGGGTGTCCGTATGGAAAGAGGGCCCCGCACAAATGGAAATCTGGGTTGATCTCTGATAGGACCAAAAGATAGCATCAGTGTCTTTTTTAGAACCAAGAATCCCTTATACTAAAAGTCCCCTAGAAAATCGACATGAAATAAGAACCATAACAGTCACATACTATATAACTCTATTTTACTTTGAGTCCAACATACACCTTTCTGAAAAACATAATAGCCTAAAAAACTAAGCTGTAAATCTGTAAACATGCAAACGGGAGCCTGAATAGCATCTCAGGAAAGTGTACAGACAGGCACAAAACTTCGGACTGTAGGGAAGTTAATCTTAGTGGAAATCAATATACGTCCAAGTTTGAATATCCCAAATGTCATAAATGATTTAAAATGTTACTGCATCTAATTTACCCTCCAACCCTCACCCCATACTGGGGACACAGGACATTCCTAGCCCTACACTATTTTTTAATGCACACCCAAAATGAGCATTTGCTTTTAAAACTTAAAGCATGTGCTCATTAATGCTAGAAAAATAAAATCACAAGGGCAGTGATGCTTGAGAAAGCTTGTGTACGTGCTGGGGGCTTAAGCAAATGCTCTACCACTAAGCGACACCCCCCAGCCTGCATTTTCTATGCTGAGACAGGTTCTTACCAAAGTTCTAAGTCTGGACCTGAACTCAGTCTGTAGTTCAGAAAGCCCTTGAATTTATGATCTTTCTGCTCCTGTCCCAGCCTCCTGGGATGGGAGTTCAGGGTTGCTTTGAGAAAATGTCTCTGTGTAACAGTTTATGTACAGAAATACTATATACCCCATACCACTATATTCTATCAGGTGTAGTGGGGGAGGGCAGACTCATGACTTACAGCCAGTGCAGCAACCGACTGAACAGATGATGAATGCATTTTGGATAGATATGTCTTCGGAAGAAGCATCCAACTGTAGGGAAAGCAGACCAGGCAGGGAGGATGCATGGGGAAGCCCTAGATGGGAAAGCTGAAGAATGCATTTGAGGAAAGGTAAGAAATTGGATGAAGGCAATTCTTAATCTTCTCCCTCAAGCAGGACTGTAGCAGATGACATGGTTCTAGCAACTATTACCCTGTGTCTGTTTCCTTAGTAAAAACACCTGTTGCACTCTTTATATAGCTTAAGACAATCCAAGTCTTAAGATCGATCTCGAGAGTTCATTAGTGCTGGGGTGGGGGGTGGGGCGCTGGCTCTTCTTGTTCTCAAGCTTGCTGGCTTTTAGGCTAGAAGAATGTCCCTGACTTTCCAGGTTGTCTGGGCTTTAATGGTGACTAGAGCTACTGCCATTCTTGGGTCTGGCTTGATAACTGTGGGTCTTAGAAGTTGTCAGCTTCAGTCACAGAAACCAAATCCTTGTTACTTTCTAGTTGTACAGCCTATTGGTTTTGTTTCTGTGGAGAATCCGAAGACAGGTTAAAAGAGAATGTTAAGATAAAAACTTGATAGGGCACTCTGGTAGAACAGAGAATGCATCGAAGTAGCAGGGACTGGGCTGAGCGATACAATCCTAGAGAGCAGACCTTTCTAAAGATGGAACTTATGTCACAGGCTGCTGCTGTTCAGTAACCCTTACGCTATAATAGCTAAGGACAGACTGTTCCCTGCTCTTTTGACCATGTGAGGAGTCAGACAAGTATGTTAGCCACAAACAAATCTGAAAGGTCATAGAAGATGAAACTTACCTCCCCCCCCCCCCAATTAAACCGATGAAGCTATAAATTCCTGATATGTAGGGGGAGAACATTAGCAAAATAATCAACAAACCTGGCAAGCTTTTCTACTGGAGAACAGTCAGCTGCCAAAACAACGTAAACATTTAAGAGTGTTTGATTTTGTGCATATTAAAAACGCAGTCTTGGGGCTAGAAAGATGGCTGAGCAGTTAACAGAGCACTTCCAGCTCTTCCAGCTAACCAGTTCCCAGCACTCATGTACGGCAGCTCACAAGCTCCAGCTTCAGGGCACCCAATGCTGCCTTCTGACCTCCATGGACTTCCCCACACATGTGGCGTGCACACACACACACACACACACACACACACACTCACTCACACACACACACACTCACTCACACACACTCACACTCACTCACATAGATAAAAAAATTATTTAAAAATGTAGCTTTATTTTTACAGTATTATTTAAAATACCATTTCCAAAGAGATGGTTGTACTTTTAGCACCTTTGCAGAATTTGGCAGGGGACCTGACTTCAACAAACCAATACTGAAACCCATCTCACTGATTTTTTTTTTCCTTCACTTCTTGATACTCTTGCCCAAAATACAACTTGATTCTTTTAGTAGTTTATCTACTTTTGAATTCACATCATTATTTAGGGTCTTTCCCTTCAACTACTCTGGCTAGTTGCAGGAGCCCCAAATAGCTGGGGAATCATTAGAGCACAGTATGATACAGGTATGTATCTCAGTGCTTGTATTTGCCACAAATAATCTTTGGACTGTTTTTTTGTATTAGCCATTCCTTTAAAGATAAGATTTCCTGATCTAACTAATAGTGAAAACAAGGCTTGCTTAGTATTTGAATTTTTACTATACGTATCTTTTATTTTCCCAAATCTGCTATTTTGGAAACCATGTACCTTATAAAAATTTAATATATTTAGCTCTAAACAAACATGCCATCTAAACTACTTAGCAATTTCTTCTGTAATTTATAGTAAATATGAATTAAATACACAAAGCATATACATACTGGATCAAAATGTCCCAAACCTGGAATGCTTAAGAAAAATATTTTTTTCTCATTAGGAAAATCTGGCCACGAAACAATATATAACACACACCTGCACCACCAAGGGTATAAACACATTTGGTTTTTTCCTCTTTATCTTCTGGTCAAGCATCACTCAAAAGAATTATCTGGAAGCATCAACATTATTTTTAAAAGAAACTATCTCAAAATTCCCCAGGCAGGCTAACTTATTCAGGCAATAAAAGAAATCAATTTTGTTATAGATAAAAACCAGGAAGACTGCCACTCTTCTTTGGCTTCAGACAAGGTGGCATTCCATCTTTTAGAGGACCTGACTCCTCAATGGGACACAGGGTCTCTTCACATTGCTATGTGCACCAGGACAAACAGCAGGGCCGGGAGCGGGCAGCCATCAAACAACAGTCCGTATAGCTGAAAGGAAGAAAGCCTGACTAAACATCGGCTGGGTACCAGTGCTGAGTATGGCCACAGGTGGGAAACGCCTCCTCTCGGGCAGGCTCCTCTTTGACTTTCTCCTTTAGTATGCCACTTAAGGACACACTCACCTTCTCTTAGAATCTCTCCTGGCTTTCTTATCATAAGAGCCTCACCTCACCAAAATTAGCTCAAAAAGAAAAAAACGCTGCCCTTGTGCAACATCTATTTAGGTACAAGTTGGTTTTCTTTATGCTGAACTCAATGTTTTGTGTGGTTCTTAATACCTTGTTGTCTGCCACACAGGGATAAACACAAGAATTACTAAAAATCAGATTATAAGCCAAAGCAAGGATTACTTAAAGCACCAGGTTACAGCTTTGTCAGAGGTCATTTAAATATAAACACAGGGCCTATGAGATGGCTCAGTGGGTAAAGGCGTTTTCTATGAAACCCTGTGTCCCAAGTTCGATCTCTGGAAGGAGAGAAAGGATGCCCACTAATCCTCCAGCCACCCTGTGCTCACCATAGTATACATGTGCCCTTCCCTGAACTAACAAAACAGATTAAGGTAAGGAGGCTTAGCAGTTAAAGGCACTTCCATCCATCTCAGGGGCCCACGTGGTAGGAGAGGAGACCACAGTTCTGCAAGTTGTCCTTTGATCTCCACACGTGCCATGACACGCACTCTCCTTCCCAAATAAAGTGAAACATAATAGAAAATTTACATGTGAAGTTTAAAAAAAAAAAAAAAAAAGACTTGAAATTCAGGTTGGAATCAGGGAAATGGTTTAAATGATATACCACGTAATATTTAACATTTAATCAAAATAGTGAATAGTGTGAACATTCGATAAAGCTCATTTTGGAATGAAAGGCTAAGTGTGTCAGCCGGTACTCTTCTCACTGGGAGAGAAGGGGTTCTAGGGGAGCTAAGTCCTCTAACAGCAGCACTTTCCACGCAGACAGAAGCAGTCAGTAACAAGTACCACACTGCTCACAAAGCCTGCCTGCTGGAAGACAAGATCTCATTTGAGTTGTCTGGTAAGAAAGGCACTGTAACACAGTGAGGCGGTATGCGTCTGAGGGGACGATGTGGAAGTCACCACAGGAGGACTTTGGGACACAATGTATGGGAGGTGAAGATGATGAATGGTCCTACCACACAGCTCTTGAGGGTAGAGATGGGAGAATGAACACACACACTTTTTAATAGAGTGACTGGTTTAGAGCAAGCCCTCGATAAACAGCGGAGTCGTCATTACTTTATAGGTCAAGAGACAGGCTAAGAAAGAGTAAGTTCAAAATCATACGATTACTAACAGGCAAAGTTACCAGTAGAATTCTAATCTAAATCTATTCCTAATGACCCTGTATTCCATATGAACATCTCCTTTTTAGTTCTTTTTTTATGTTACAAGGTTAATTTTTGCAGATGAAGCTATCGTTTGACAGACTCAATGGCATCCCCAGCATTTTCTAAATGTTTCTTCTCAGTGAGAAAGGAATTGACGGCATGCATGGAAAGGATGTGGTCTTCTTCAGGGAATGGTGGTTCTCATCGGCAGTCCCGGCACTTCAGAGGCCTAGGCAGGATGATCAATACTTTGAGCCTGGCCTGGGCTTCAGGGGTGGTGAGGACCAGCCTAAGACCTTCTCAATAGCCAAGCAAATGGATAAGGAGGTAAACAACACAAACAAAATACAACGGAAAGCAAACGAACGCAACACACTAGTCTCTTTGGAGGGCCAGGGTGGATACTATAACCTAGGTCTATGAGAAGTTAACATGGACTTTAAACATATGAAAGAAAGTTGAAGGGCAGAACGAATGCATGCTCCAAAGGCAAGCAGAAAACTGTGCCGTCTGCTCAATGAGTATGTGAGTTAAAACAACACCAACCCAAGTTTAAAACATCCTCAACAGGATTTGATTCCCTTTGTAATACTAACTATATAATGTCACTGTACAGTCTATGCAGAAAACAGGGGATTTACTTCAGTGGTTTCAGAGTAAGAAATAAAAGACCAAATAAGGCCGTCAATAGCTTTATTGAAATCTGTATAAATAAACATGCACATTTCAAATGTAAACTCAAGTGAACCCAAGTGCAGACAAAATATTAACCTCTGTCATGCAGGAGGTCAGTTTACATTTAAAAAAAAAAGAGAGAAAAAAGAAAAGAAAAAAAAAGAGAAAGAACAGAAAGGAAGAAAAGAAAAAAGAAAAAGAACCGATACCCAAAGCAGCTTTTAAAAAGACCAGGATCAAAAACCAGCTTTAATATCAAGATATAAAGCAAAGCCATGACCAACATACTTTACTTATCCTGGCCAAATGCATTTTTTCCCTTTCTTTTAAAATGTTAACATAAATAAATAATTTACCAAAATGTGCACTCACAGAGTGAACTTTTATTTACAATACACAATTTATAATCTATTGTATTTGATTAGTTCAAGTGAAGAACATTATACTTTCTGCTATAGTAACAGTGGGACACAAAGCGGTTTCTCAGGTAGTCGGATGGGAGATGGGCCCCAGCGTTTAGTTTCCTATTGAAGGCAGCATTGCCTGCCAGTTACCTACACATTCCTTCAACTGGATCAGAGGGAGAGAAAAGCAGCAAATGAGAATGTGTCAAATGCTCACACATATATTTGGCGTCTTGGATCCTTGACTGTGAGAAGCTAAATGAAACCCAAGGTTTGTGTGTGTCATGTGCTGCAAGGCTCTGAGTCTGGAACATGCAAATGCTATTTCTCTGACACAAGTTACCTTCTGAGAAAAGCTGTAAGGCTATGGTGAATTCCATCAGGAACACACAGAGAAAGTTAACAGACCTACCTCTATAGCCAAGTTACCGATGAGCTAAAGGCTAGTACGTGGACAGAGAGCCTCACCTAACTGTGATGCAATTCTTACTACAGGTACAGAGTACTAACCAGCCCGCCTTAAAGCTGCCGTAACTGGGAGAGCTAAAAAGCTGCCAAATACCAAAACGGAGTAGGGACTAACAGACAGCCAAACCTTTACTATTGAACCAACAGTGGGATAAAGATAAGTGTTTTAGACCAAAACAAAATTGAAAAATTCAAATAGATTCCAATTGCAGTGAAAAATACATACATGTAGCTGAAAATGATTCTGATGGCATATGAAATCTAGAAGGCGTTCCCACAGTGAGTGAAGTCAATGTCATGCCCTGCACTTTAATGAGACAACAAAAGGGAACTTCCTCAAGACTGTTCCTCATGTTGTAGGAACAGACCCACACTGATTACCAGGGACAGATCGGAAAATTTGGTGTACCAAGGACACTCTGCAGTATTTGAGCCACACTGACACAGCAGCTAAGTACCCGAGTGGCGCAGACAGGCAGCCTAACGCACAGGAACTAGATTATCCAAGAACTAAGTTCAGCCATGGTTTTCTTGCAGTATTATTAGAGCAAAATTAATGACCAACATCCACAAATTTAACATTTGTCATCAATTAAGTCACATCCAAAAAATTAAAGAAAACATAATTCATCAAAACAGCAGCAAACTTAAAAGGGATTTATTTGTGATTTCCTATATATATTTAGCTTGTAAATACAAGACTGTAAATGTATTAAGAGACAATTTCTGTTAAAGTTTTCATTGTGTTTCACTTCAAGTACTGCACAAGTTAAAATCTGATAAAGGATTTACATTCTGGTATCTGAAACTCCTCATCTCAGACTTGTTTCATGTGGTAACAACTTCATCTCCATAGACACCACCAGCAGGAAAGTCTCTCCTATGGCTTCTTGGACTTTCGTTAATTAGTGTGCATACAGTTTTCATTTTCTAGGTCATTGTCATTATCATTGCTGTCTTCATCACTTTCCAGGGGGACCCCTGTGGCAGCTGAAGCACCTTTAGTTTCTCGGTCAATAGGGAAGAAGCCAGTTCCACTGAAAGTGTCCTGTCTCTGGTAGAAGAGCACGTACGCTGCTTTGGACTGTCGAACAAGCAAGGCGTGTCAGCGGTGGCAACATACAAAGATCATAGCTGGTACAGTATCAATTTTTAGCTAATAATCAACCAATTTTAGTGACAAAAATCAAATAGAAAAACTACACATGATCACATGGAAGCTACTAAAATTGGTTAATGTAATTATTTCTATATTTAAAAAGAAACAGGTTAATTCTATATGATTTGGACTAAGAAATATATACAGCTGAAATACAAATTAGCATACTTGTTTTAAAATACTGTTGCTTTTGGTTTCCTTGAAGGTGATTGTCTTTCTATCTAACACCATGTGCTTCAGCTTATGCCTGACCTCTAATGCAACTTCCCTATTAGATAACATCTCCCCTGGGGGTTAAAAATGTTGAACACTTCTCTGGTATTTATTGGGAGAACACTGATTTTTTTTTTTTTTTTAATTTTTATTTTTTAAGTAAGTACAAGAAGGACAATCAGGGAACAGAAAAGGGCAGGAGTGGATGGGGACAATTACAGAGAACAAAGCTTACTGAAGGATACCACTCACATCCCTGAAAATATCATACATAAACCTCTTCTTGGTATAACTAAGACATGTTAAAGACATTTGTTTTTCTTTTTGGTTACTCGAGTCATGCTTTTCTGTGTAGCCCTGGCTGTCCTGGAACTCCATCTGTAGACCAGGCTGCCCTTGTATTCAGAGATCTGCCAGCCTCTGCTTCCTGAGTGCTGGGACTAAAGGTGTGTGCTACCACTCCCAATTTGAAAATACTCATTTTAAAGGACTATTCTCCAGGGCACATACTCCCTTTCCCAGTAGCCCTCACAGGCAACTGCAGGATTTTACAGCTGAGTCACTGGGGGAGGAGCAGCTGATGAAGATGAGACCTGGAGAACTGTCAAGCTAGATACTGGTGTGGGATTTCACCCTCATGGCAGGCACTGCTGGAGGTCTTCATAGAGGTTATGACCCATATTACAGTTACCACTAAAGAGGGGTCACTGTGTAGGGTCTGGCACACCTGAGCATGACTGCCTGCCCCACTCCTATCCTATTCAGCTGTGGCTGAACCTCATGTCCTGACTGACAACAAATATCCAATAAAAGGTGATGGTTCAGGTTTAAAAAACAAAATCAGCAACCATCACTTTATCTTTTATATTTACTTAAGTTTTTTTTTTTTTTTTTTCTTTTTTACTTTGTATAGGTGTTTGGTCTGCCAGAAGAGGGCACTGGATCCCCTGAAACTGGAGTGAGACAGTTGTAAGCTGCCATGTGGTTGTGAGCTGCCATGTGGTTGTGAATGGAACCCAGACTTCACTGCAAGAGCAGCCTGTGCTTTTAACCCCTGTGCTTTTAAGCCATCTTCCTGGCTCTTGTGTCGTTTGAAGAGATAGCCCAGGCTAGTGGGAATTCACACAGGAGTGAGTCTACAGGAAATGAAGAGTTCTGCAGAGCAAAGGGAACGATGAGCAGAGGGAGCTGACAGCTTACAGAATGGGAGAAATGGTTTTCTATGACTTCTATCTCAAACAGGGTTGAAATCTAAATAAAGAAGTACAAAAATTCAACCCCCACACCAAAAGTGTCAACCAATAAATGGGCCAGTGAAATAAACAGTTCTCAGAAGAAGAAACTCGAATAGACAATAAAGAGTTTGAAATATCAGCCATGCTGAGCCAACAAGAAAATGCAAATTATGAGTCCCTCTCCCTGGTCAGAACGGCTGAGCTCACGACACAGATGCTGGGTGCTGTTGAGGATGGAGGGAAAGTGGAAGGTTCACTCCCTGCGCTGGTAGTGTGAACTAGTGCAGCCCTTTATGGACTCAGTCTGGAGGTTTCTCAGACACTAAGATGGAGCAGCACAGACACAGCTGAGCCACTGCTGGGCTATCTGCAGGGACCCACCACACACCTTACCAGGTACACTGCACATCGATGTCTACTGCTGCTACCTTCACACTAAACCAGACCAGTCCAGATGCTCATCAATACATGACTGCATAGTGCAAATGAGGTATATGCACACATCAGATTTTATTCAGAAGTCAAGAAAAAGGAAATAATAAATTTTCATGAAAATAAATTGATCTGGAAAAGTATTAAGTGAGATAACCTGAACTCAAAAAGACAAAAATCATGTTTCCTCTTAAGCAGATCCTAACTTTTTAAAGTTGGTATGTATGTATGTATGTATGTATGTATGTATGCTCATATTTAAGTGTGTGTGAGAGTGGATACAGGCAGTGAAACCATATGGCAGCCACAAGAAAGAGACAAGAGGCTTTGAGCAAATGGGATGGGCACACATGGCACCTATGGGGCTCAGGGGTACGAAGGGCAGGGACTGTCATAATGAGATCTAATACTCTGTAAACTATCAACATAGTCCATGCTGACCTGGGATTTGCCATGTAGTACAAGATGGTCTAGAACTTGTGACCTCCCAGCCTGAGTCTCAAATGCTAAAACAACAGACATGTGCCACAATATGTACTGTATGTAGATTATGTACATGTGCATTATGTACTATACCAGACATGTCTTGCTGGTTTAAAAAAAATACTTGTTTTATTCTGCATCAAAAGTCCCTACCATGAGACCTTCCATTCCAAGCTTACAGCCTCTCCTCTCTTCTCTTCTACTGGGCTGCTAGAGTATACCCAGCACCTCATAATTAGCTCCAATTCAATGTCACCTAACTTGTCCAAACCATTCCAACAATGGCTTTCAGGAGGACCAGCAGGGTCAGAGTCAGCCGGCTGCCCTGAAAGTAGTCCACCTCCCAGAGTACTTGGTACTGCACAGCCTTCTCTCCAGTAACTGCTGTCTTCTGTGACTCTGCCTCTCCCTACAGCTTTCTTCCAGTTCCTATGAAATTCTTCTGTGGCCTCACTAAATCCTTTAAAGACACCCTGTTCTGTCTCAGCTTGTGTCCCTTACTAGGCATTTCAAAAGAGCCCGTAGCTCAACTGCTAGCTAAGAATAACAGCTCGTACCCTAGCACTTAGCAAGTTGAGGTTAGCCTGGACTACACAGTGAGACCATGTTTTGTAAAAATAATCCAGTTCTTACCCTGAGCTGAATTTAGTTCTACAACTAGGTTATCATACACTTCAAATGTAACTGGCAAGCTTCCTTCCAATTTTGATAAATCATTGCATTTCTATCTTAATAAGAAACTCCTGTCAGGTTTTACTAATTCTATTCAAATATTTCACACGCTCCTTCTCTTTTGAGCAGAGTAATTTAAGTGCGTAAATCACCCTGTCAGCCTCCTGTACAGCCTTTCTGCAGACTCAGTGCCTTCAACCCCCCTTGCTCTAGTGATACTAGAGAGCTATTAAGATAGAACACACGATGCTATTACACTATCTGCCAATCAAGCACCTAAGAGCCGCTCAAGTTGAACGGGTAGAGCAGTTAGGATACCACATACTTTACAGAGTGCTAATCTGACCTCCAGGCTAATCCCGTCCCCACATCTCGATAGAAACTTTCTCCTTTCGTCATGCCAAATGATCTTTAATCCCTCAAAATGGCATACTTTGTCAGGCCTGGTCTTTTCAGGTGGTGGTGTGTTTGGAACAACTGTGGTGCTTATTTAACTTACACTTATTTGTACGAGCAGAGGAAGGGCAAACACTGTCTTTAGACCCGAGTTTTCTGTATTTACTTATTTCCTCAAGCACAGTCATCCCCCTTCTGTCTCAAAGAAACATATTTAGTGGTAAATGCCATATTATGATAGTTAATTTGTCTGTATCTGGGCTGTTAAGGGCTACAGACAGTGAAAAACATAGTTGTTTAGAAGGGAACTAAGCTGTCCCTGACACACATACTCAAGTATGACTTGACTAAATGAAGAGACACTGTTAAAGTACACAACAACATCAATATTATCCTTGAACTCCTGATGTGCTGCCTCTACTGCTTGGGTTCTGGGATTACAGGAGTGTAGCACTAAATCTGGCTTATGCAGTATGTGGAAACTAATGGCCTCTACCAACAGTATCAGCCCCAAACCTGTTCTGTGAACAAGACCCATTTTTATGTGAAAGGCAGGATTAGGGCAGTTCATTTTCAGATGTTCGGGCTGAAGGATCAGAGATACAGAACTCAAGTGTGGGATTCATACACTGATGGGAGGTGCTAAAGGAGCCATTCACCTATTTTTAAAAGCTAGTGTAGCATTCAACATATTGCCTAGGTATGTAGGAAGGTGTTACCACACAGGCTTGTGTAAGGACATTCTGATACTGGTACAATGGCAACACTGTTTCTGCACACATACTCAGAACACTGCAAGACTGTATAGCACAGTCTCACACACGCACACACACACACACACACAGACACACACGCACGCACGCGCGCACACACACACACGCGCACACACACGCACATGCACACACACACATTCACACACACACATGCACACACACACACA
>NC_034598.1:53657589-53753239 GCF_900095145.1 Mus pahari | reverse complement strand
CACACACACACACACACGCACACTGGGTGGACAGGAGGGAAGAGAAACAGAAGCCATTTTAGACCTGTTTGTTTCACAGAGTAAATGGGTTCAGAAGTTTATTAATTTGCTTTAAGAAGGTGAATCCTTGAGATATCATTAACTAAACACTACTGTCTACTCTTTAGTATTTAATCTGGAAACATAGGCGTCAGCATTTCTAATATCACGGACACCTATATTGGAAACACCACAAGAAAATATTACTACTTTTCTTTTTAAGTAAGGAAAAAACAAACATTCAAAACTTTACTTGTATAGGTGTTTTGTTACATGTATAGCCAGTCTGTCTGCCTGTGTACCCTGTGCAGGGCTGATGCTGTGGAGGCCAAGAGGACAGATTTGGAATTAGAATACCAGGCCACACTGTGGGTTCTGGAAAAGGTGCCCGGGTCCTCTGGAAGAGAGGTCAGCGTTCACTTCTGAGCCATCTCTTCAGCCTTGTTACATTTCTTACTCTTTATAATATTATAATAACTAAAATTCAGAGAAGGACAAACCTCTATGGAATAACTGTTTTCTTTTTAAAACACACCACAGTAACCTATCAATCAATTCTGCCCATAAAAATGTGTTCTGTTGTGACATAAAACAAACACCAGTACATCAAGATAAGGGCTGACAAGTTTTCTATTGAGAATGCCAAAGTGACAGTGGATCAGGGCTAACCACATGACACATGACCAGGGCTAACTTTTAAAAGTCTGTAAGTTCTTTTACTCACTCATGTGCTGTCAAGTTTAAAAGACTCACTATAACGCACAGGGGTCTAGCACCCCAACCATAGTAGCCAGTGTCTGAGAAGCTCAGTGCCACACCCCTTTCTCCCGAGGAAAACAACACCCATGAGAAAGTTGTTTCATCTG
This sequence comes from Mus pahari, assembly GCF_900095145.1. Classification (NCBI taxonomy): domain Eukaryota; kingdom Metazoa; phylum Chordata; class Mammalia; order Rodentia; family Muridae; genus Mus; species Mus pahari. The sequence goes on along the minus strand of NC_034598.1, from coordinate 53,752,334 downwards.
AAAACGGCAAGAAACGTTCATAGTGTGATTTACGTGTGTGATGAGAAAATTCTCAAGATCAATTTCCAAACAAGCAATTTTCTGTTTCTTGAAGTCAAAATGAACACTGTTTGCAACAAACTGCTAGAATATGGAACACAGTGTTCTGATGGCCCCTTTCCTCTCCATTTTCGGAGACAGGGTTCCTCTGTAGCCCTGGCTGTCCTGGAACTCTCACTGTGTGGATCAGGCTGGCCTCAACAGGCATGCGCTACCATGGCCCTGGTACATGAGCACATTCCAGTCCTAGTCTTCCCTTCTGTTAACTTACATGTCTTCCTAAGAGGCTGACCCCATGACTTCAGAAACTGAAGACATACTTACCACGATTTGGTCTTCAGATGCAGTGGAGACGCTACTGTCATCAAAATAGTACCATTTTCCATCATCTTTGTTTTTTGCAAAAGCAGTATCTAATGAAAGAATACAATTACTTCTTGACTGGAATTCTCACAACTCTGATCACATGCTTGAGAAATATTTACTAAGGCATGATAAACATCTATAAGAGGTTAGTGTATGGTAAGCATCTCTATGAGGGTAGAACATACTCATGTGATGGTAAGTATTTATACAAAGCTAGAACATATTCAAGTGATTTGACAAAGGCTTGGAGAATCATTTCTAGCAAATTTAAATGCCTAAGAAATACTTTTTTTTTTTTCCTAAGTTGAAACTTGTGACTTTTTTCAGAGGAAGAAAATAATATAGTTTTATGATTTTTTAAATTCACACAAAAATACCAGTGGTAGTTAGAGATACTTCCATTTATGTAGTGGTTCTGTAAGCAGGAGCAACACTGTGCACGGCACCCACATTCAGACACCACCCCCATTCTCACTGGAGAACTAGTAACCTTAGGCTTCCAGAGGCCAGTCTGCCTGAGGCAGTGGAGCTGTTACTCAGGCTGGGTCTTTACTCCTTAAGTTCCTACGACATTTTCCTTTCTGACAACCTTGCTTAGTCGCCCGAGGCTCTTGCACTAGGATTTCTCTGCCTTTATCATAGATAGAACAGGGAAAGATGACAAGTGCTACTTTTTACTCCATGCTTCGTATAAATGATGCTCTCAAACCCCATGTGCTAACAGAACGCGCTCCAACCATACTGTACACATACACCGTTAACCATCAACATTACGAGGTGCTGAGGGTCAGTGTGGCATCACAGCTTCCCTTGTATAGCCTTCAGCCATTTTCCCTCCTTCCAACCACACAGATTCACAGTAACCAGCTGTGAACATTTTCTGTCTGTGTTCCTTCTAGGATCCTACATGCAACAGCCTCATGTCTTTTGTTCTGTATCCCTTCTTAAATCTGCTCAGCTGAGTGAAGCCTAATGCATGTGCTGAGTTAGTCAGTCTGAACTCAAGAGAACTGCAGAGCAGACCACACACAGAAAAAACATTTTCAGTCTTAAAGAAAATAAGAAAACTATGAGATAGACTAAATAAAGCCAACACACAGCCCAACAGCAACTATGAAGAGCCAGTCCTACGTAAGCCGGACTGGGGTGCAGTGGGTAGCCTTTCACAGAGGTAACAATGCCCAGATGTAGGCAACAACAACAACAACAACAACAACAACAACAACAACAAGAGAAGACTGACAGTCCATAATGACATGAGATAGAAAACCTGCGGGTCAGGCCCAGATGTAGGGATGTATTCTAGTAGACTTGTTGGGATAGTTACTGTCCATATTGTTCTGGTGATTTCAGAAAGAAAAACAAAAGCAATGTAGCTTGTTTTAGGATGATAGATTTGATTTTAAAGTGAAGCAATATAAATATAAAAGACTATTTCACTTATGACTGAAATTGTTAAGAACTCTACTCAGTTAATGAAATCAAGCGGGTACTGAAAAGGACAAAACGATGACCACAGGAATGGCAGTCTGCCCAGTGCAGCGCGAGCTGTCACAGGCAGCCTCAATTACCATCGGCACGCTCGCTGCATGAAGAGGCGGCACTCTGGACAGCTCGGAGGCATTCTTAGGTAACAGACCATTAATACTGACTCGTTTTCAGTCTTACAGCAGTAGAGTTAAATGTAATTTGGAGTGGAAAGATAAATGCCATAATTGTAATAATAAAAAGCAAAAGATTAAACAGACAAGACGAAGTTATTGAGATCAACAGTACCTATTGCTTAACAAATAAATATACATGGTTTGAAAGTACTCAGGGCTGCAGAGATGGCTCAATAGTTAAGAGCACTGGCTGCTCTTCCAAAGGTCCAGAGTTCAATTCCCAGCAACCACATGGTGGCTCACAACCATGTACAATGAGATCTGGTGCTCTCTTCTGGCCTGCAGGCATACAGGAATACAGAACGCTGTGTACATAGTAAATAAATCTTAAAAAAGAAGAGACTTGCAGAAGAGCACAGCTGTAGATACCTGAAAAGGAGCGAGGCTGACGGGTAGGAGGGACGGGGAGGGACGGGACCTTAGACAGACAGCATGTGCCTTCCTGGCCTTCAGCTGAAGGGCATTAACTATTCCTATGTAGGACTGGCTTTTAAAATACAAGCTATACAGGTGATTCATCACTTAAGAGTATTGAACAATGATTATAAGCAAGATTCATTTGATATTTTATTTACTTTAAAAAGTATTGAATATGCTACAGGAAAAAGTCTATGAAAAGGTTAAAATGTAAAATGTCAACTTACAATGTCCTCCTCCCATCCCTCCATAGTGGTTGGAAACAGCAATCAAATTATAGCGGCAAGGGCCTGCATTTGGGTTAATGAGGAATTCTGACATATCCAAGTCACTGTTAAGAAGGAATCAGAGGTTAAGGCATCCTTTAAAAGTGATGAAATATTTCTCTTCTAACGCAATAAATAGTGCCTTCTGCCAATACTGACTCTCCTATATGTATTCATGCATGTGCATTAATACAACAGCATCAGCAACACACACACATACCTCATATAAGAAATTACCTAGAGATAACTTACCAAATGAATTATATGTGTACCCCTGAAATTTTAGTTTTGGGAAATCCTTGTTTAGGGGTTAATAATTCAACTCTGAATGTTATTCTGTTTTCATAATTCCACATTAATTTTCAGTGTTCCAGAGAAAAAAATTAAAATGAAAAGTTAAAATCAACTTTCTTATGAATATCCATGGAGAGAATCCCCTGCTGGTGCTTCTGTAAACCAGTATAACCTCTACACAGTGCTCCACACTCACAGACGAGGGTGGCTCCATCCAGTCACGGAAAATAGTGCTAACTGTTCACCTTTTGTGTAGTAAAAACCAACCAACCAACCAAACAAACAAAAAAACCCCAGAGACATTGGCCTCAGATTTTTGAAAATTTTATTTTTGCCCTCTGATTGTTCTCTCTTTACACATCATACCATATAAGAAGGAAATGTCAAAGATAGCATCTGATGTTGTATTTTAAGCCTTCCCTTATACTTTTGTATCATTTTAGTTTTTTCTAGAAAAGCATATTTAGGAGTGACTGATGGGTGATGATAAAATAATTATTAGGAAAACAGAGCCACCAAGCCCACAAAGTATCTTATAAATGGTACTGTAACTTAAGGTAATTCAGTACAGACTGAGTTACAATGTATCCTTAAAAAAACCAGACACACAAAAACCAAAAAATAAGTCAGGCGGTGGTGGTGCATGCCTTTAATCCCAGTACTCTGGAGGCAGAGGCAGGCAGATTTCTGAGTTCCAGGACAGCCAGGGCTACACAGAGAAACCCTGTCTCAGGGGAAAAAAAAAAAAAAAAAAGCAAAAAACCAAAAAATATACTTTTTTCCTTTGGTCCATGAAAAATCTTTTATGAAAAAATATTGTGAGATATTAATTCTAACAAATTATTAGAACTATTCAAAACTTCAAGGTTTAAACTGGTTTAATTATACTTGATGTTTCCTAATGCAGAATAAGGAAATCATCACATAAATTAGTAAAAAAGGAGGCCTGTTGTTCACTGAGTAGTTTAACTTACCTGATGGGAAAATCGACTAACGTATCTAGCTTGTCTCTCATGTAGCGACTATAGGAGAATCTCTTGAGATGCACCACAAGAACTGGAGGCAGGGACCACAGATCTAATTTCTTTGTGGCTTGCTGATGCTCTTTACAATTTGGACAATACCTATCAAGAAGAAAATCATAGCACTTGACAGGCAGAACCATGACTGCATTAATGAAAACTATGAACCAAAGTCTCCACATGGGCAGGTCTCCATCTTAGCAGTAATTATTGTCTGCCTAATGGAGGTGAACATGCAAGCAATTCCTCACTACATTAATCTCCTACATTTTCAGATGAGTTATATAAAGAAATACTCAAAGAAATGATGAAAGTGGTTTATTAGGGAAAAGACAATACAGTCAGGAGAATAAAGGTTACCACTCTGATACTTCACAAAGCTATCAGCACTCTTCTTTAGACCAGAGCTTATTATATAAAAACACCTCACTCAAATGCCAAGGCAAGTCAGCCATGGCCAGCCCGTCTCCGTTTCTTACCAGGGGTCTTCAGCACCTAGCTTCTCCTTTGTGGTGAAGAGTTCAATGCAGTCTTTTAACTTCACAAAGGGCCTTTTTGGAGGTTTGTATTCCACGCTTTCATGTTTTTCAAAATCCTAAAGAGACATATTTCTTGAGTTACGACAACAAGTGAATTGAAACTACTCTTAATCATAGGTGGACTATATCTATCAACAACGCCAGCTTTCAGAAGCATCATAGAGCTCACGCCCGCTGACCGGTGCATGCAGCAACTTCTGAGTGAACCTCTGTGTGAATAACCTCAGGGAAAACATGTTCAGAACCAACTATATCTTAAAGACTAAAAAGGTTAACTTTGTTTTCTGCTAAAATCAACCTATTTGTAGAAGCAAAGGTAGAGAGAAGAGTATCATTAACTCCTAGTCACATAAAGAGAGAGCGGAAGACGACGAGTCCTCACCTCTGCAGCATTCTCATCAAAATATCTCTTCTTCAAGTCAGGGTCCCAGTCCAAAGCGAGAAAAGATCTTTCTGAGGTGAAAAAATGTTTTTCATTAAAAATGTTGTAAGCTTTACATGTTAAACGTATCTTAATACCAACACACACACCACAGAAGAGGAACCCCACCATGTTTTCTACTTGCACGAGGTGGTCAGGGCAAGCCTAAGAGCTGCTCCCAGGCTGCTGACATACATAATCTAGGAGTAAAGTGATACAAAGCTTAAACACACAGACTTTGGTAAATACTGCCACTGTTGAAGACGTTACGGCTTTTAATGATTACTTATAGTTAAGCAAAGCTCTTTTTATTCAGGACAGGTCTACATTTCATGGTCTCTCACCTGAAAAATAATTTGCTCTGCTCAAGTTCAGTGTCCATGTCATTTCTCAGATACTCACCGTCTAGCCGAAGCTGCCTGTCATCAAATCGTATATGCCTGGTGTCATCTTTGATGTAGTTGATGTCAGTGTTGCCTAGGTTGTTGAACTGGAATGTAAACAATCGCTTCTTGTGTCCCGTGAGTTGACCTTTGCATGTTTCCTCTGTACACAATCCGTTCTCAGAATCGTTATCTCCTCCGACAGAATCTTCAGACTGGCTGTTCTCGTTCTCTGAGGGAAGCTCTTGATCCTGGCTGGACTCATCATCTGGTTCATCGGTTTCCATCTCACCTTAGTGGAAGGAAGGAGGAGGTCTTTAAATAAACCCTGGAGTACACTTCAGAGTCACCGCTACTGCTCTCCTATATCCACTCATGTGACTTAGATTAGTAAATACTGCCTAGGTCAGGAGGACTTGGAACAAGTCTTACTTGGTGACCCCTCTTCATGAATGCCATTTGGCCCATTTCCATTAATATTCTGGTCCTCACAGCAACGTAGGTGTCCATCTGTTTCCTCAGTTTCAGTAGACATCTTGACATACCGGCTACAAAAATAAATTAAAAAAAAAAAAAAATCAGGTAATAAATGAGCCTGCTAGAAAATTAGCTTTCCATTTTATTTAAGAAAGCCAGCTATTTTAACTTAAACTTAAGACCTCACACTTTAAGTAAAGCTGAGTAATAATCTATATTTGTATGGTTTTTACTTCTAGGGTTTTTTCCCCTTTACACTATAGGCTCTTTTGTTTGTTTCTGAGACAGGTCTCGTTATATATCTGAGGCTGGCTTGAACTCTATGTAGACTAGGCTGGCACTGAACCCCTACCTCTCTTAGCTCTGCCATCTCAACTCTGGAATTAAAGGAAGGCATTTGCCACCACACTAGCTGCATGGTCTGCTTTAATTACATTTGTGTGTGTGTGTGTGTGTGTGTGTGTGTACACGCACACGCATGGACATCATATGTGTGGAGATGGAGGCCCAAGGGCACCTATAGTCACTGGTTCCCCCTTCTACCACATGGGCCTCAGGGACTGAATGTGGGTGGCCGGCCTAGTGCAAGCATCCTTCTCTTCCCTACTGAGTTGTCTCTTCATCTTGGGCTTTTCCATAGTTTATATATTAAAGGGGTAGCACAGTGGATCATTTCTCAACTGAAAACAAGAACTTCATAAGCGGCGCTCACTTACCTGATGTGCATTGTTGCCAGGAAGGAACACTTATATGTGTTTGTTATCTTTATACATGGGTCATGAAATTACCATGCTTTGGTATATAGGAAATAATATATGTCAGCTATAAAGGACAAGAGAAAGGTGTCTAATGGTATTTTCCATTACCATATTCACACTAAGGTTCATAAAAAGCAGTGTGTGTGTGTGTGTGGGCACTATTTTACCATGTCACCTGTTAATACTGCTGTGATGTCTTCATCCAGCTACCATCTGAGATTTACTAGGATTTCTACTCTGAACTAATATTAGTCATCTGCCAACTAAAACTGCCTTCCCACTGGTATAAAACAGCAAAGGATTGGGTTCTTACATTTGAAATAACATCAGTAATGAATTTTATGTGACCAAGTCAATGGATTAGAATGTAATTTTATTATTTACTTTGGGCATATTAAGGTACTTTTTTTGTAGCCCAGGCTGTCCTCAAATTTGCTATGTAAAAGAAGTAGAATAAGAATCCCTGATTGTCCCAGTCAGAAGTGCTGGGATTATAGGTACGTATCCTAAGACCTGTTCATGCAGTGGGTCACACCTAAGGCTGAGATTACAGGTGTAGACCACCATGTCTCTGGTTGTAATCTGGTTTTGACCTGGTTCACGATCTGTCTGACAGAAGCTGACTAGAGGATTGTGCAACACTCTGGAGCACCTCACATGATGGCTTTCTTTAGAGATTTTATATTGCCAAGCTTATTCTGTACAACTATACTTATTTGGCACTTACCACATTCTCAAGAGTAGGAGATTATAGAGTTTATCTTCAGTGTTGTTTCGTGGTACAGCCATAAGAAAAGGCTGGCCGAACAGGGAAGAGCCAGTATGGTGAGTGTAACTTGAGTGTCTGAATTTTTCTCTTAGGCAAACAGGAATAACTACATGTTCTGTGTCTTCTGTCCTGTTGATGTTAATTTCAAACCTACAAGGGCGAGAATGACCATAAACTCTAAGTTTTGTGTTAATTCTTTAGACTCTCCCTGAACAACAGACTGAGTGGACATTATACTCACACGTAAATATCATCCCGCTCCATAATACTACTTAGGTTTTCATCCACAGCAAATATCCTGTGAAATCTATGATTGTATATGTCAGTGACTATCATCTAGAAGGAAATAAATGACTATTAAGCTGGTTTTACAATACTGAGAAACTAAAGAACAATTTACATACTTTAATATCAGAAACACCTCACCTTATCTGCAGGTACTCCCGACAAAGCAGACAGTGCTGTACAAAGATCTAGTATATTTCCAATTTTGGGCACAATAACTTTGTACTAAAAAACAAACAAACAAAAATGTGTAATGAATTTATTACCTTGGAAAAACTGAGTAGCTGAGCCTGGGCTGCTGCAGTCAGGAGGCTCAGAGCAGCTTTCTGAGCCTGAGCACCTCGGTGACAATGTCCACCAGGACAGCTTTGCTGGCTGGGCTCTTCCTTGGTTCACTGACTCACAGCCTACTGCAGCTGTTTCACCTCTGCTACCTTAAACTAACAGGTTACTTGCCCACTCTTGGGCTGTGTAGAGGTTTCCAATCTCTAGGATGGATTCTCTCTACTGTCCTGATGACATTTCACCATAACTCTACATTGTTATGCTGTCAACTTCCCTGCTACAAAACTCGGTTCTATTTTTTACTGAACTGTGGTTCCCATAGGCCCATGTTTGAATGCTCAGTCGTCAGGGAGTGACGCTATTTGAAAGGATTAGGAGGTGGGGCCTTGTTGGAGGACATGTATCACTAGGGATGGGCTTTGAAGTTTTAAAAGGCTAAGCCAGGCCCAGGAGCTCTCTCTTCCTGCTGCCTGTGGATTCAGATCTAGAACTCCTAGGTACTTGTCCTGCATCATATCTGCCTACTTGATACCATGTTCTCCACCAGGATAACAATGGACAAAATCTCAGAAACTTTAACTGAGTTGCCATGGTCATGGTGTCTCTACACAGCAATAGAACTCTCACTAAGACATGAACTTTCTCCTAGCTGTTTGTGTATGCTGAAGGAAATGTCCCACCTTCAGTGTTGGTGATCTACAAATGACAGTCTAATTCGACACTTCTCCCACTGCCCAGTGAACATTCTGTGTCGCTCACTTGTTCAACCTACAGAAACCATTTGAAATCCACTTCTTTCTTTCCCCCCTCCCCCCTTCTCTCTTTCCTCCTTTCCCTTTCCCTTTCCTTTTTCCTTTCCTTTTTACACAGACAACATAAACACATAAGTAAAATACAATAGTAGCTTTACTTTTGAAAGTGAATAGGAAAAAAATCTACAAGAATCTGACGAGAGGGTATTAGAAGACGACTCAGTGGTTAAGAGCCCTGGTCACTCCTCCTTAAGAGCCAGGAGCCACTCTTAGCACCACATGGGAGCACACAACCATCTAATATTCCAGGCCCAGGGGATCCCAAACACTCATGGTACAGAGCAATATATAGGCAAAATACCCATAACATATAAAGTAAATACACTTAAAATTCTTGATAGAAAAAAATACAGACAATAATATTACAAACATCTTAGCTGTCTTAGATGTGACAAAGAAATTTAATTAAATTTATTTTTCTATGATATCCTTTAACTTCTCATATTCTAAACAGGTGCAACTTCCAGAGTATTTAGCTTAAAAAATCTATTATCTAATACATTTTATTACTGAATAGTGCTGGAGAAACCAATAAATATTAAGATCGCCCCATGAAGAAGTAACAATACCAAATGTAAAGAAAGGAGTCATTACTTACTTGCATAGGTTTAGCAAGTGGATCCATTCTAACTAAATAAACTTCCAAGCTACGTTCTTTTTTCATAGGCAATGGAAGTGTCAAGTAACAGAAAGGGTCAAAGGTCACTGAGATCTTAGCACATTCAGGACACACTAACGTAGACTTGAAAAGGCCATGAAATATATCTACTATGATGGAATCATTTCGTTTTAAATGGTTTTCCCAGGCTTCTTCAGCAACCACCTACAGAGGAAATGAACAGTTACTAAGAGGTGCTATAAGACTGTAGCGATGAAGACACTGACACCATGACGCTCATTCATTTACCTTGTCTGGCCTCCCATCAGCATCTTTTAACTGGATATATGGTTTTTTCCTAATTCTATTCAAATCCTCATGTAATCCATCTAATAGGAAAGCTAGTAGTTCTTGGCAGTCTTGCTGTTGATATCCAGAGAACTGAGGTGCAAAACGTCCTACCTGTGTCTGTAAGACAAGCAAAATCACAAAATCAGCTAGAGACAGGATTCCTTAAAAAGCACATGGTTCTCATTTTTACCTATTTAGTATAAATTACTTCTGCGATACATTTAAACCATATGAAAGCGCGTCCCAGTAAGCCCTGTTACTGATGTGCACTTCCCTCTGGGAAGAAGCGTATACTGCCTTTTAGTTTCAGCATCGTCTTGTAACTTAATTCTTAGTGTTTTCTTCTTTATACTTCGGTGGCTTCCTGCCAGGCTAGCTAGTGCTTGAAACCATCCTCAAGCTAAGGGGTCACCTAGAGTTTGTGAGCAGGGGCAGTCATGTACTTTACTGGGAAAATACCATTAGATACATTTGGTTAAGCAGTGAGTTGTATATAGTATTGATTGTGAAGTCAGGATTAACGTGTTAACCATATATAATAAATCCTGAGTTTTCAAACAGACCCACATAATACAAAAGATGTATTCAGTAACTGATGACAATGTGACCAAGGATTGATGGATTTTGTACTTCCCTAGGAATGTGCTTCTGTATTTGTTCATTTAATTTGTGATACCTTTATGGAAAATAACTTGGGAAGAATCAAAACTGGTGTTCTGCCTGAACTGTCTTTGCAGCATTTGCATACAGTATCCACTTGAAGTGGAGTTACAGACTGTAGGTAGGTAGCTACCATACAAGTGACGGGAACTGAACCCTGGTCCCCTGGAAAAGTGGCCAGTGTTCTTAACTGCACAGCCATCTCTTTAGCTCTGATTCATTTTTAGGAACAGCTAGATGATTAACAAAATATTTCTTAGCAGATGTTCTAGGAATGCCACTTATCTGTAAAGACTGTAGCTTATAATAACTTCTTACTAAGGGTAAGATCTAAGTAACTACATCATACATACAAACACCCAAGTATAAAAACCAGATTAAAAATACAATCAGTGACTAATTGACAGTTGTTTTGTAAATTAGTTTCATTCTGATTTTGTTTTTTTACAGTCTACAATGACCACAAGGATAAACAAGATTACTTAAACTTAATGGCATGTCCAAATGAAGTTCTTTATGACATAAAGACATTCATGTAGTGTTTTCAGAGACAGTCTAAACCATTCTGAACCACATCAGTGTAACTATGTGTATATGAGTATGTGTGCCCACATGAATGCAAATGCCCATGCAGGTCAGAAGGGGGCGCCAGCATGAGTTACAGAGGCATTTCTGAGCCACCTCATGTTGATCCTCTGGGAGTGCAGCAATTGCTCTTAACTCTAAGCCATTCCTCTCCAGCCCATTTCTAGATATTAAGAAAACAAAATCCAAATAAAAACCCCTAATCAGGAGAAATATAAATGGTTCCTTGTGCTGAGTAACAGTTAACAGTTAGCAAGGCTTTCAGGTCACTCACTTCCCAAACTTTCAATCAGTTACTACTAACAAACAAAGCCACCAATCAATACTTGTTGCTGCAAATTCTGCTGCATGCCACATCTGTGTCTTTGGGAGGCCAGGAGACACTGCGATGGGACTCTCACCCCTCAACTGAGGAGTTTGTTGTTGTGTTGATCCTCTGGAGACAAAAGCACACTAGCTGAGAATAAGTTTACCACACTAACCTTAAATGCTCTTGGAGTGACGTAGCTAAACTTTCCAGACCACATCTGCTTGATGAGTTCAGCGTATGATTTAGCTATTTCACCTCTCATTCCTAAGGGATTGTCAAAATTCAGCTCTTCTTGGTACTTATCATTGAGGAAATATTCAGTAAGTGGAGGTGTGTTGCTCAAACACTGAAAGGAACAAAAAAATATTTTGAAGTAAAAGAATCCACATGCATACTTAAAATGTTAAAGTGAAGAGAGAAGCAAGTCAATTTACACAGAGCAGTATAAACGGTTCCTGTGCGGAGTAATAGTTAACACTCCAGCGAGGCTTTTTATCACTCACTTCCCAAACTTTCAGTCACTACAACAAACAAACCACCAAGACTTGTTGCTGCAAAATCTGCATAATTTTAATCACAACAGACTACCTGCTAACTGGGTGAGAAGCTCAGGGATCCTTTCTTCTTTACTTGATTGGTAGAAACTATGGACTGTCTAAGCATCCCAGGCACTGTAAAGTAGCCTGGGTAGGTAAAAACCAAGATGGCGTGGAAGCAAAAAAAAAAAATCAACTTAAAAGTGGTACAGATGGTTTGTGGTATCCATAGACTCAAATCAATTGCAGATAGGAAAACATTTGGAAAAAAAATTATCCATACTGAACAAAATGTTTTTTGGTCATTCTACTTTAGTCAGTACAGTATAGAGGTATAAGCAGCCTAGAGATGATTTATGTGGTGGCACAAACCACTTACCACACAGCGCTTGTGCAGCTCGGGGATGCCATCACACGACTGCACTCACTACTCCTGCAGCCAGGGCCTTACCATAAAGGTGCAATTTTTAAACCTGTCATCCAGCCGGTAGTGGTGATTAGAAAGGGTAACACTGACTAGGAAAGCCTACCGAAAACCAACTTTAGGCAAACTCTGGATATGTTCTTTGAAAACTCTTAATACAATAACAAATTAATTTTCGTTTATGAAAAACTGCAAAGTTTTGATCTAATTCTTTATTTTGAATACATTCCTAATAAAAAATTTGAAAGATGGTAGAAATATATTTTTCACAATATTTTTTCCAAAATTATAATATTCTAAAATTATGTGGAGTAATGTTAACTTGATGATGCCTTATGATTTCCCCCAGAGGGAACACCATACTGCTTTATTAATGATGTTTCCAATATGCAATGTCTCACATACATACATACTCAGGGAAGCCACATAAATATCCATTCACATATTTTTATGTAGGAATGTCTTAGAGACAGTGACAAAGTTAAAGATCCATTTTGTTGAGTCTCAATTGATACTCATGGAAATCAAAGTTTTGGAGAGCTGGTATGCCACCACATTGCATTAAGTTAAATAGGCTTCATAGCTATGAAAAGTTCAGCTTGCTGGGCGTTCATCCAGGTAATTTAAATTATAACTGTATTAGGTAGTCTGGCCAAAACAAACATATTTTACTTTTATTTACTTCTTTCAAGTATATTATGTTACTCATTTTTTGGTTGATTATTTATTTACAAAAGTATGTTTACTGACTAGTTCTAGTATCTATACAGTTTAAATGTTGTCTAAATTGAGGTCCACCCCATCCCTCAGGATGAACTGGAACTTCCTTGTACCACAAAATGTACTGTTCTGACTCTCCAATGCCCGCCCGAGGTGCCCTGAGTTGCCAGAGAGGAACCAGTCACTCTGAGTTCCCAACCTCTGACCGTCCTTTTGATTCTGAGACAAGATTTTGAGTTGCCAAGGCTGGCCTTGAGCTCACTCTATCACAAACAGTTCTTCCATGAACTTTTACTTTTGTTTCCTCAGCCCCCAGAGCAGCTAGCATCACAGGGCCTTGGCACTAGCTCTCCCTGACACTCTATGACTCAGGTTCTGTACATCTTCTAAGTCGTTTACATTTGCTTCCAGTATAGACTCTGTCTTTGTATTAAAAGTGACACACCCGATGGCGGAGAGATAACGGACCTGGTAATTAAGGGAAAGGTACTTCCTATGTTTCTTCCCAGGTCCTTTATGTTCCATTTCAGGCTTCATTTTCCCCTTTGTATTCCACTTCACTTTCATTACAAACCCAGCACTAGAGGAGGACAGGCCACAGGGACACACCACAGCACACATGCCATTACTGAGCACAGCTATCCTGATCTGCCACGAGCAGGACCAACAGTAAGTAGACGTTGGACAAAGAGGCCAGTCACAGTAGTACCTAACAGTTAGCACTTAGTTTGCAAACCCTCATTTTGTGATCTGGTCAGGGTTATTAATGCAGCATCCCACTAAAGTCTATTACTACACATATACAAACAACCAAATGTATGGCTTTACAAATAGCTAAAAAAAAAAAAATTACAAGTGTTAGTAACATGAATAAATTCTGAACTTTATTTTTGCTTTATTATTCATGTGTAAGACCTTCCAAATATAACTGAAGAAAAATTAACTATTTGTAACCAGTGATCTTTTAAATATACATGTTTATCAACAACCTTCTGCCAGGATTTACTAATGCCTTTATTATCTCAGCCTTTATTTTCCTCTCAATCTTAGCACATAATACTCAACTGATTTTTGTCCAATGAAATCTTTGCACATGTGGTAAATATATATTTGCTTATTACAAATGGTATCAAAAGTACCTCCACAGCCCAGGAGGAAGCAAAAGGACAGTGTGCACTGGAAACTCTCCAGTCTATTTCTTTCTTTTCTGTGGCTTTATAGCGAGACTCTGGATTTTCTAGACTAGCATTTATTTTCACAGGGACATATGCCAGTTTGAACTCATTATAATTCAGTACTTCCAAATTAAATAATGAAATACAAATACTTTTAACAAGTAGAGCCTGCATTACCCATGGAGACGCCCTAACCAATACCTGAATTACACATTCTACTTGCTGAATACAATGTGTTAAAAAACTTTCAAGTTGGGGTTTTCAGATTATTTGTGAGAGCATATGCATATAGAAACCCAATAGCTATTGTTTAACTAATACAAATCACAATAACTTAATAACTAAAGTGATATTAGAAAATTATTTGAATCTTGAAATACTGGTACATCAGAAGTTATGTTCTTAAAACACGTAAGGACTAGTTACTACAACTGTCATACAAACTTCAAGATACAGCTCAAGTAAAGGCCAAGCATCCAAGTGTCCCCATATTGTAGGAGCTGTTCTATCCACATTCAACAGCAGCATTCTGGGAGAAAAGAAGAAACCAGGATTTTAAATTCTGGTTGTGTTGCTGTTTGATCTGAAATTATTACACACAACCCATCATTTCAAGTTTTTATATGAGCCTATCTTAAAATCCTAAAAGTCTGTGATGACTGAAACATCTGCTTAGACTGCTGCTATCAAACATGGTGCTTTAAAGAACAAGTCCCCCCTTAAATATACATATGTGCACATTTCTTCACATTTAAACAGGAAATTATCCTTTCAGCCACAAAGATCTTTGGTTGATAGAATATGGACTAAAAGTTTAATGTTAAAACTCTCCCGGCAGTCTAACTGCTTCTGTGATGTAAAACTGAACAAGACAGCTCTGGCTGTATAAGGTACACAGCAGTGGTCAGCAACACCAGACCACACTGCTGGATGAACAAGCAAAGGTAGAAACGGAATTAGTTCATTGACTGCTTTGGAAATTTCTGCCATGACACCTGTCTCTGTTCATTTATTGAAATTCAACTATCTGACACCATCACACATCAAAATCAAGAAAATCAGAACTCCTAATTATCTGTAATAAAATGGGGCCCAAATATGAGGAATCATATTGCTATTAAGACATACGTGTCTATGGCTTTTGGGGTATGGTCCTATTATATAGCCAAGGCTGACTATGAAATCCTGACCTTCCGCCGTAAGCTTTCCTACTGCTGGGACTAAAATACAGAGACCTTAAGTCAAGTTTTGTTTTAATTATAATTGGGCTTAAAAGAGTTTGCTCCTCAAATGGAAATGTTTGAATATTATATTAAAAAGGAAGTAATATCATTCTTGAAAATGTCACAATGAAGCTACTGTCAAGAACAAAACATCAATACTAATTAAAAAAATAAAGCAATAACTAGATATGAGATTCTTAATAGTATCTTCAACTGTTAATATAAAAGAAGAAAAAAGTAAGCAACTTACATTAATAAATAGTAGTGTACTTGGCAACTAGGCTAAATACTTCCATATTTAAATATTCAAACATGATCACTATGCAAGCTAATAGTGTACACAATTGTCAAGGACAACAGACATTTAAGTGTGAACAACCTAACTTGTCCATGGTGTCTATACGGTCATGTGCATTTCCAATGTCATTCTCGTTACAGAATGACAAGAAGGGGCTGATGAACAAGCACTACAGAAAGCCACTGATTCAGGTGATATGGAAGGAGAGGTGACGAGCCACAGTCATGAGAGCATGCACAAGACTAGGCCAGCAAAGGCCAGACCAAACTCCAGCACAAAGAAAGGAGGTAGCGTGGAGTCCCACCCCTGGCCAAGGAGCTAGTGACAAGTGACAATTACAGGAAATGGAGCGTAGTCCCTGATAACCCTGATAAGCTGACAGGCCACATGTCCAGAAATAAAAGGGCAACACAAATCAGATTTGATGAATTTAAAAAACAATCAAAAACCAAATGACACAGTTAGGTGGACATGGGAACAGTAAGGCAGCAGGGTGACCATGAGCAAAACATTGCAGAATTCCCAATGAACTAATTAAAAATATACATTGAGGATATAAGCAAATCAATGAGAAGTGACTGCTCAATGTGTTTCTTGAAGGGTTGTGTGTACTTGTATATTTTATACTGGTCACTGGAGATTAGTGTTGTTACTGACTTTGAATTAGTAGTCTGAATTCATATGTCTACTCCTGAGTTTCATGTGCATGTCCTCCTTCCTTAGAGAAATCCATGGGTCCTCTGCACTCAGTGTCCCCCCTTTCTCAGTAGATTGGGGGAACTAATGCTCCCTCTTCTGGGGACCTGTCCTCCAAACTCACTCACAGAGTCAGCGTGTTATCACCCCTCTGCCTCAGCATCTGCCAATGGCGGCCTGACAGCCCAAACCAGTGTTATCCAAGTGATAACGGAGAAGGGAGAGACACAAACAGACCCAGGAGAGACTCAAGACACTGGTACAGGAAAGGACTCAAAAGAACCCTTAAATTGCTCCAAATTATTGGTTATAATTCTTATCCAGCAATTATGAAGGTTCAAAAATTCCTCTTAATATCTAAAGAGATCCCACGCACACTTCTTAATGCAGGAAAACAACACCTATCAGCGTCCCAAAGTCGGCCGAGCTTACATCTATACGAGCTAAAACTGCTGCTCTAAATCTGTAAGCAGAAACCAAGATAAAATTCTACAGCGATTCCTAAACACCCAATGTCTTATTTCCTGGGCATTCTGCTATGTGCTTCAATGTAACAGATCTTTACCTACTACAACTCCAAGAACTACATTATAAACAAATACAGAAAGCTTCAAGTATTTCAGAAAGAATTACCTATGAAAAACAACCCAGTTTTAAGTGTCCTTAGCACAACATGCTAGAACTGGGATACCATGTGAAATGTTTGGTTACTTATAAAGGTAGAAGGGATTGTACCTAACTTTCATTTATATACATATAATTTTTCATAATTCACAGTTTTTAAAAGACATTATTTTATTAAGTATGCTTTGGTCAGTGTGATACCTTGTGAATTCTGATAAAATTTTTAGTTAATGGATGTTGAGTCTTAATTATCATCTTCTATTTAGTTTTTTGTTTGCTTTTTTCAAACTGAAGAACTCAGTCTTACTATACAAGCCAAACCAAGTTTGAAATCAACAAATGAATAATTAATAGACATCCCATAAGTAGTAATGAACCTGGAATTGCCCCAGTACCTGGAAAACAGTCAAAGAAATCCCCTTCAAAAAGAGAAAGTTGTCTTTTGTAATGCTGAGTGTGACCCTCGCCCTCTCTTGTGCTCCAGTACCCGACTGAGGCTCATGTGCTCATGTGTGCTCACTACTTTAGAAAACCGGTAACTAGAACAGGAAAGAAAACACACTTCAGTTTTCATTACCCACAGCTTTGAGTTCTGTAACTCATTCCGTAACTGACCAAAATGGATGCCACTCAACCCTTTTTAAAGAACAGCAATGCCTTCAAACTAAAAATAAAATCCCAACCCAAAGTAAGAGGCTTGCTTTTAGTTTCTGATGATTTTAAAAATAAAACCTGAAGTTATCCATGTTTACAATCATTTCAGAATATTCTCAAGTAACTTTTTTTTATTTTAACTTAGGTGAGTGAAGAATCTTTACTTTTTTTCCCAATCAGTTGTTGTCCTGTCTGTTAAGACAACCGTATGAGCTCTGTGAATAATACTGTGTGATCAACAGCACGCTATGATTAGCAAGACAGCTGCTCTAGCTCTGCATCCAGTGGGCACTGGTCAGTCTAACATAAGCGACCATTCATGTGACGAGTACATATGCAGGGCTTTGTCAACTAGACTCAAAAACAAAAAAAAACAAAAACAAAAAACAAAACAAAAGCTATTTAACAGACACTTATTTTTGTAAAATTTCTTCTAAGAAAGTAAGATCTCAACACCCTTGAAAAGAATTAGAAGGATCTTCACAAACTTGGAGAGACAAATAAAATTAAGGCTCTTTTTAGCTTTACATTTCTATTTTCCAAGCCTTTTGTTTTTTAAGCTTAGGTAAATAAAAGTAGATATCCTTTTCTTCCTTTATTTTTTGCTATAACTTCCCCTTCCTTCCCGGTAGTGAGTATAGTGAGAAGTAGCTCTATTACAATGCTGGGATCTTGCATAAACACCCCTTGCACCTGCCTTCCCTTCCCATCCTCTCTCTCAGTCTCAGATGGGATGTGGCTAGGTGATTCGGGCTGGCCTTAATGTCACTGTCTTTCTGCTTGAGCCTCCCAGGCACCCGCAGCAGTCTGAGCTACATCTAGCTGAGTAGATATGTATTCAAGGGAAGGCTCTGGCAAAGATGCTGTTTTCGCCCTACCACTGTTAGTGCAACCCGGAGGCGTATGACACCAATCTCATCGTCACTCCTTCTTTATGACGTCTCTTTATATTGTACGAAATCCAGTAAAGAATTATTATCAAAGTTCTGGGATTATGACATACACTTTTTTTGGGTAGCAAAGAAATATTAGTTTCTTTCCTTCTGAGAAAAGATAATCCTAAATTTGCAAGAAAAGATTACTTATAGTAAGTTTATCCTTTACTTACGGATGCCATTGTTTTAAAAAGCTAACACGATTCTCATATTGAAGAGGCAAGCGACTGGAGATAAACTCCAGCCCTGCCAGGGCTAGGAGGCGACTATAGACTCTAGGTATGGCATGCTTCAGTGAGGTTTTAACAGTTCTACAGCAAGTAGCTAATTAAAAATATCTTTTACAAATGAACTACTCATGAGTGAATTATGTTTACAATTTTATGGAAAACAAGTCAAAACCACATGGTTAGAATAATTTTAAGAAATAGTATATAAGCTCTACTTATTTTCATAGCTTGCCTAGTTTAATTTGAATGCTAAATGAACTATCTCTTAACTCTTTTGAAGGAGTAAACTAATGAATGAAAAAAAGTACATTCAATTTATTATACTCTTTAAGAGAAACAATGAAGTCATGTGCTTCTCTGTATTGATTTATTACAGCAGGTCCACACTGCAATAAACAAAAGCTGAAGCATCACAAGACAGTTTGAAATATGAGGCATCAAATTATTTTTATAAAAAAGAAAACAAAAAACCCTTTAAGCAATCATTCTAAAAGTATTATAGAAAACCAGTATTTCAAGAGAACTGTGGTGACAGGAGTACAATTCTGGAGGGTTCCGTTCACAGCATTCACTGCACTACCAAGAGGGCTCGCCCTGCAATGCAGTGCTGGCCCGGCCTGTCACGCTGGAACCAACAAGGAGGTCTGAGCCATTTGCCATCATAGTGCTCACACTCGCTGGGAGCAAGCTGTAAGGCTGACACAATATTTCTTGTTTGTAGCACTTCCATTTTTCAGTGGCAAAAACTTAACTATTGTATGTTATAGCTCTATTTAAATTATTGTGCACTTAAGCAGTTTGACAGCTAATGCTGCTAATCAGGTACAAATCAAGTACACTTCTGGGAAATGATTTTTTTCTACTGCCGTATTTCTTAAATCAATTTTGTGGAGAGATCAATCAAAAGAAAACAAAACAACTTACAAACCATCAAAGACTGGCACTTTTGTGAAGCAAAATGAAAAAAATTAAACATACCATTCAGAAACCAAGTCTGATTATTATAGAGTGTAAAATGACTCCATCAAATTGAGACAGAAAACTTGGAACACTTTCAATTTCTAAACCTTTTTTTCTTTTTTTTTGGTTTTTCGAGGCAGGGTTTCTCTGTACAGCCCTGGCTGTCCTGGAACTCACTCTGTAGACCAGGCTGGCCTCGAACTCAGAAGTCCGCCTGCCTCTGCCTCCCGAGTGCTGGGATTAAAGGCGTGCGCCACCACACCTGGCTCCTAAACCTTTTTCATCATTGACTAGTCCAGTGATATTAAAGACAAATCATAAACTGCGAGAACCACTGTTCTGGCATTATTATTATTATTATTATTATTATTATTATCTTGTATCATACTAAATACTGAAGATATGAAAGAAAATGAAGGACAGCCTGTGCTGTTACAATGACCACTGTAGCTCACTCTTAGAAAGTAACTGAAGGAACTGGAAAATGCTGACAGTGTACGCAA
The DNA here is from genome assembly GCF_900095145.1 of Mus pahari. Taxonomy (NCBI): domain Eukaryota; kingdom Metazoa; phylum Chordata; class Mammalia; order Rodentia; family Muridae; genus Mus; species Mus pahari. Next base: position 53,732,055 of record NC_034598.1, on the reverse strand, counting down.
AGAATAACAGAAAGTCCTTTATATGGATCTGCCTTGAGAGAGCTGGTTACAATGTAAATTTTATCCTTTAGGTGACCTAAAAAAATTTAAGCATACCATAATCCTATTTACTTCTTCAAACTGAATTTGGAAGCAGTATAGTGAATGGCCTGAATGATGATGATAAGAGAGATGATTGGCAGATAGATATATTTTGATTGTTCACACCAGAAAAAGCAGCAAAGTACTGAAATAATACATATTCAGAAGAAAGGACCAATGTGCTATGCAAGATGTAGTCAACAGGACTTGGAATGCTGAGTTTTGGGTTTTGACCTGGGTTACTGAGTAAATGGTTGTATCTATCAAGAAGTATAAGGAAGCAAGGAGGACTTCCAGTGTGGTTGTATACTGATAATCACAGCACATGGCGGCGGCGGCGGGGGGGGGGGGGGGAAGGCAGGAGCACTGCTATGAATTCAGTGTCATCTTGTCTATGCAGACAGTCCCAGTACAGTGACAGACAGGGACCCACAGTCACCAACCAGTCCAGATCAGGATCAGCTTTGGCAGACATGTGAAGTCTCAGTCACTTGTAAGCTCTCTTGGCACAAACACGCACTTTACATTGTATGTTAAAGTTGAAAATGATAGATCTGGGATATGTCAGTACATAAATAGACATCTCTGAGAATGTACCGAATGGCATTAGCTGGCAGATAGCCCACAGCATGTCGAACACATCTTTAAGCTCCTTATCTTTACAGATGAAGAAACTACCAAGTTTCTTTATTCAAGGTGATACAGGTAAGTGGAAGAGCTCCAGTAATTAGGCAGTATGGTTGACATCTATGCACTGGCCCAGCATGCTGCTTAGCTAACTGAAACAGCAATGAGAAAACAGGAGGAAGGGCAGACTACTCCTTTCAAGGAGATGGGTCATCCTACCCACATGCTCCATTTAGAAAACAAGAGAAAACTTTACATGAGCAGAAACCAACAGAGAGGAGATGAAGCTAAAATGCAGGGGATGCAAACAGAGTCTGCCAAAGCACGGCGATTCCAGGAAGGTGGTGGGATAATCATGGCAACTGATGTGTTACTATTTTTAGTGTCCAGTGATAGTACTGTAAGTGTAAAAAGCTGGAATTACATTTCATTTCTCTCAGAAGACTTTTCCTATAAAGTAATAATGTTTTTTGTTTTGGCTTGGTTTTTTGGAAAAAAAAACTGAAATAATATTTATAAAAACTCTATGCAATTTATTCTTAGCCCTTATATCAATGTCAGTATAAGTGAGGCAGTCCAATCTAGTATACACAAAATGTGGCATATAACCTAAGCACTATAAATAAGCACTGTAAGTACTCTAAAAATTTTATGCTACTTTTTTTTTTTAAAAGAGCATTCTAACATGTAAAAAGTATCACTAGTATGGAGGGGTTCAAATGTGCACTTATTAAGTGTAACAAAGTATCATTAATATGGAAGGTTCTAACCCAATTATTAAGTGTAACAAAGTATCATTAGCATGGAGGTGTTCTAATACATGTATTAAGTATGAGTGGGATGCTTTTGCTGTGGTGAAGTAGAATTCTGTCACAGAGATTTCTATGGAGAAAGAAATGGAAGTAAGACATGAAATATAACATATAGTCTGTAAGTCTGGTAATTTTCTGCTATAGTATCATAGTATGGATAACCTGAATCAAGATGTACTGTCCTCTACCAAGTAAAATGAAAATTAATTCAAAAGGCAACATCTGCTGAAGTGTGCTGGAACATGTGCCTAAAAAGTGCATGGCAGTAATAAAGTAAAAAAACAATAAAATGCCCACTTCTTGGTTGACACTTATTTTCTGATGGCTGTTTCTTCTTCTTTGTCAAAACATTATGCACATTATATATTCTAATATATCTTAGGTATTCATAAGACCATGAACTCCTAGAGACAGGCAGTGTCTTTTTGAATTCTGTATTAGTAATGTCTGGAATAGATACTCAATGAATATTTTTTTGAACAGATAAATAACAAAAACATTAGTTTTTCTTAGTTGCTTCAGCCTCAGTTGAACTTTGCTCATTTTTTTCTAGATTCATTTAGTCAATTTGTTTCATGTACCATATAACTAAATTCTGGGGGAAAAACTTCAAGTGAACAAATGAATTCTACTCCAAATCAGTGCTGTCTCATCTCCACCAAGCCCCCAATCTTCTAGTTCTCTACAAATGATTGAATGTTGTTTTTCAGAGATAAAAGAACTCATTACAAAACCTAGAAAATACTTGCATTCACAATTCTTTTTTTCTCCTACCAAACCTAGATGTCTGTCCTCTATACAAATTCTGTAGGGCTTTTAAAGATGATCTCTTTACACACATTTCCTTCCTCCATCAAGGTTTTTGACCTATACCCCAAGCACCATGAAACAAACATCTATAATTCATAATCTTCCCTCACTCAAATGCTGCCCTCTTTTCCACTATGATTTCAACAATGTTAATACTCAGTACTATAGTGCACAAGACAAACTACAGACACTTAAGACTCCTTTTATCCTTAGAGTTTTCTATATATGCATATTTTTTTCTTTTATTAGATATTTTATTTATTCACATTTCAAATGTTATACCTTTTCTCCACCCCACCCCCCAGAAACCCCCTATCCCATCCTCCCTCTCCCTGCTTCTATGAGGTTGCTCCCTGACTCCTGTCTCCCTGCCCTGGCATTCCTCTGCACTGAGGCATCAAGCCTTCACAGGACCAAGGGTCTCTCCTCCCACTGATGTCCAACAAGGCCATCCTTGCAACATATGCGGCTGGAGCCATGGTTCCCTCCATGTGTACTCTTTGGTTGGTGGTTTAATCCCTGGAAGCTCTGGTTGGTTGATATTGTTGTTCTTCCTATGGGGTTGCAAACCCCTTCAGCTCCTTCAATCCTCTCTCTCTTTCCTCCATTGTGGTTCTTGTGTTCAGTCCAGTGGTTGCCTGCAAGCATCCACCTCTGTACTTGTCAGGCTCTGGCAGAGCCTTTCAGGAGACAGCTATATCAGACTCCTGTCAGCAAGTACCTTGTTAGCATTATCAATAGAGTCTGGGTTTGGCATCTGTATATGGGATGGATCCCCAGGTGGGGCAGTCTCTGGATGCTGGATGGCCTTTCCTTCAGTCTCTGCTCCACACTTGTCTCCATATTTTCTCCCTTAAGTATTTTTCCCCCTTCTAAGAAGGACTGAAGCATCCACACTTTGGTCTTCCTTCTTCTTGAGCTTCATGTGGTCTGTGAATTGTATCTGGGGTGTTCCGAGCTTTTGGGCTAATATCCACTTATCAGTGAGTGCATACCATGTGTGTTCTTTTTGATTGGGTTACCTCACTCTGGATGATATTTTCTAATTTGCCTAAGAATTTCATGAATTCCTTGTTTTTAATAGCTGAGTAGTACTCCACTGCATAAATGTACCACATTTCTTGTATCCAATTCCTCTGTTGAAGGACATCTGGGTTCTTTCCAGCTTCTGGCTATTTTAAATAAGGCTGTGATATTATATATGTGATGTTATTCCAGGTAATAGGGATACAGTGGTAACTAAAAATAGCTGCATTAAAAAAAACCACCCTTTTTTATTTATGTTGTATGTGTGGGTGAGCTAGGAGCAGGACGAGAGAGGAACAAACCCCCCTCAAATACAAAGAAGCACATCAGCTTGTCACAATGCAGAAAAGCAGTTCCTCTTTTCCACAGGTAGGGCCTTCAGCTACTAGAGACCTACCAAAGTTAAAGGGTAAAGATGCAGACACTCAGAGAAAGATTATCATAGACACAGAGACAGAAGCATACAATGAGTCATTTCTGATAAAGTAGACTCATAAAATCATGGGCTATAATGCAGCAGCTTAGATGATATAAGACTCTGCATTGTTCTGAGGATGGGCGATGGTGTGTGCACATGCTCACACGATCATACACGTTTGTGGAGGCCTGAAGTGAAGGTGTGGTGTCTTCCTCAGTTGCTTTCCATCTTATCTTTTGAGACAGAGTTCTCACTGAACTTGGAGCTCATTGATTGGCCAGACAACCCTTGGATCCTCTACTACTTTCTTCTCCACACTGGGATTGCATGCTTGGCTTTATCCTTGGGTGCCTGGGAATTCAAACTCAAGTCCTCAAACTTGCATGGCAAGTACTTTACCCAATAAACATCCTTCCTAGTGTCCAGAGCTTGGCAAACTGACAAGGCACTGTTACAGGTCAGACTAGCAGGGAAGTTTCCTTAGGTTTGAAAGGAACTCTGCTTTCTTTACAGACAGGATTGAGGGTAGAAACAATGAAAGCAGCGAAGAAATGAGACTTGGCAGCCTGGAACTCTCAGTATCTCTATAAAACATTCACAGGTAAATTCCAGTGACCTGGCTTTGTCTCTTTTGTTCAGCTCATTCTGTCCTCACAAACCTTACTTATCACTCCTCAATGCTCCCATGTCCTCCTCACATACCTCACTTATTACTCCTCAATGCTCCCATGTCCTCCTCACAAACCTCATTTATTACTCCTCAGTACTCTTGTATCCTCCTCACAAACCTCACTTATTACTCCTCAGTGCTCCCATGTCCTCCTCACAAACCTCACTATTACTCCTCAGTCAATGCTCCCTTGTCCTCCTCACAAACCTCACTTATTACTCCTCAGCGCTCCCATGTCCTCCTCACATCTGATGAACTTCAGGGGCTTGAGACATGTTTTTACTGCATCTAACTTGAACTCACATATGCCTTCACCCCTGTTGCTTGGTCATAGCTCAAATGTGAATGCCTGAGAAGCATGGCCCTCAGAATCAATTAAGAGCTATCTGGACTCTTGTTACAACCACATTCCATTTCCCCCTCTGATGTCCCCCTACTGTACACTCTAAACCTGACAGAAACAAACTGCGTTGCCACAGTATAATTAGTACCTATCAAAGTGAAAGATGCTCAGTAGGACTTAAATATATGCAGAGTAAATTAACAAATGACATCACAAATATAGCTTACCTGAAAACTACATTTGGTAACATAATATTCTGAGCATAATTATCAGAATAATGTTTGGGTTTTGAAAAATTATAGGAAAAGTGATTTTAATTATATATCTGACAAACATATACAGATATATTCACAAACTATTTTAAACCTAATGACAACTAGGACTTCATACATGTGATTATATAAATCTAAGACATTGATTTTACCATAAATGGAATAAAAATAGTAATGATATATGAATGAAATCCCAAGGGAATGTGTGAACTATTTTGCCCACGCTTCTGATCAAACCATTATATGCGTATATAACTTTCAAGGAAACTGCTCTGATGATTTAAAACTATATTATGAAATTACTATGAATTTTATGGCCCACTCATGTGTCACAGATATGTTTGTAATGGTTACACAAGAATGTGAATACCTTTAATTTTATAGTTAAAATTGTCAATTTTGGCCGGGCATGGTGGCGCACACCTTTAATCCCAGCACTCGGAAGGCAGAGGCAGGCGGATCTGAGTTCGAGGCCAGCCTGGTCTACAAAGTGAGTTCCAGGACAGCCAGGGCTATACAGAGAAACCCTGCATTGAAAAATAAAAAAAATTGTCAATTTTGTTATGTATAGTTTACCACAACAAAATAAAATTTTGTTAGCTGATTAGCATCATTTAAAAAATATTTATTTTTTATTTTGTGTGGATGAGTGCTTTGCCTGCAGTGTATAGGGACCTCGCACTCATGGAGAGAGGAGGAGGGAGTGCTGGATTCCCTGAACTGGACATAAAGGGTTGAGAGTGGGAAAACAGGCTCAGTCACGGATGACCTCTAACGGGTCAGCACTACCGAGCAGAAACAAGTAACACAGACAGCCTGAGCGAGCTGTACTTACTATTTGTTTACATGTATACATGATAATTTGGTAACAGTAACATAGGAAAGGAGGTTATAATTTATGAGGGAGTGGGGGGCTGTTGTGGGAGGGACTTGAAGAAGGAAAAGGGAAAAATGAGGCAAGTGTTTTAAAAGAAAAAAGGAATCTAAGTCTGAAATTTAAAACCTTCCCTAAAATGAGTTGATACTGAAAAGCATTTGGTAAAGGTGGTTAGTTTAAGTAACATTTTTATATTACAGAAATAAGTTAAATTTCATTGTTCTCTAGCTCCCCACACAGACCATACAATGGGGGCTGGTGAGATGGCACAGCAAGTGACAGCACCTGCCACCAAGCTTGGGGACTTTAGTTCAATCCCTTGGATCCACATGGCAGGAGAGAGCTGACTCTCAAGTTGTTCTGTTGTGCATGCACACGCACACACACATATATACAAATAATGTGAAAAACTTTTCCTACATTAAAATAACTTAAAAAAAAAAAATCAGGCTTCAGCCTAGAGAGAAGTGCTGCTTAACAGATGTGACCTTTCCGACTCCTCCTCAGCTCTTAAATATCCAGGGATGCTAAAGCCTGGGGCCGCTCAAGTCCTTCACATGAGATGGTATTCTGCATGTAACTTATTCCTTCTCCTGCAGCCTCCGTGAGTTTCCATCCTTCTATCACTTAACTCAGCAGCACAGTGCCCAAGCTGCTCAGCCGCTGCACAGTCTGTTCCAGGGATAAAGACAAAAATAATGCTAACTTCATATGCAAGTTAGAAATAGTTTTTGTCTGTAGTTGGCTGAGTTTGTGGATACAGAACCCACAGATACAGAAGGTGACTAGATTTTGAAATCACTGCTGACCATGTTGGTCAGGGTAATGCACAAACATTCTGTGTCTTACAGTCTGATGAACTTATTTACCATTCCTTAGAATATTGTTTCTACTATGATCTATAACAGTGTGTCACTCATGACAGAAAAACATTTAACTCTATCAGTTAATAAAAACACTGGCTCTAGAGAAATGTGCTCCATAATAGGATAGGACAGGGAAGTTACATTCTTTCTCCTTAGCTGAAACAAAGACTTGTTTTCAGGACAAGAATCCTGCATTGTTGGAGCCACACAACTGCAGGATGTTGTTTTAGAGGCACACTTTCTTCTCTACAGTTGTGTATACTAAATTCTCACATTAGTACACTACAGATACAGCGTTTCCTAAACCACCTGTATGGTTCACAGGCTCTCCTTCCTCAACATGTCTGTAAAACCGGAATCCAGAGAGGACAAAGTGACCACATCCCTGCACACAGTCGCACTGTGATCCACTGACTTGAGAAAGGCTCTGACTCTGCCGACTGTCTTACAGGTGGTTCTGATAACAGTTGTTTTCCAAGTTTTTGTAGAAGGACCTGAGTAACTGAATTCTTAGGTTGTCAGAACTAATTATTTTCTTAAAAGATCTGAAACTATTGTTTTCAAGTTTCTTATGTCTCAGGAATGACAATTTTTCTTTCTTTCTCTCTTTGATGGGCAGAATAATTACTTTAAAATATAAAGTTGGAAAAGGCCTGGTGGCTTAGGCCTGTAATAAATTCCAGCTACCTGGCAATCTAGAGCAAGGTTAAGGCCAACCTGGACCTTCTCTCAAAAACTAAAAAAGGGCCGAGGATAGCAGTGGTAAAGCACTTGCCTACTATGTGTGAAGTACTGGATCAGTCCCTACAAGGCAAAAATCAGTAATACAACACAAAATCAGTAACTAATGAAATTACAAAGTTTCATGTTAAAGTGGGCCTTTGAGATTTGTATCCCAACAAGGAAAAAGAAGTCCTCAAGCCCAATCATATCCAAAGCTATGGAATAACACACAGCCCTCCTCAGCCAGGTGCACATTGCTGTTGTTCTACAGTATGATGACCTTGATTCTCTAAAGAATACATGATAGAAACAGCAGCTGTAACACATGCCAACTGTATCTTCTTCAGACACTAGGTTTTTCTGAGATAAACACAAGGTAAGTTTTCTACACTGGAGTATTAGAATTAGCCTCCAGCACACAACCTTCAGAGGGAGCCAGCTTGCTTTTCCTCTGCTCTTCTCTGGGAGTTCAGTGCCCATTATTTTACTGCTTCCTAAGCAACCATGAGGGTAATGTATTGTTAAATAATGCTCAGACACTAAGAATCCTTGAACAATAACAGGATAAAGCAATCCACATTCAAGCAGGAACACCGCTCATCCCCAAACAGTTTAATTTATGCAGTCTCTGCCTGACGCACAGTATTTCCTGCGTGGTCCCAGTAAGAAACTACCTGTGTCCCTGTCTCCTCCAGTTTATTGCCAACTCCCGGCCTAGATACATCAGCTACACTATAATTGGCTGAGAAGCTGCGAAGAGAAGGGTTAATTAAGTTAGGACTCAGCTGACTGATGACAATGTCTAGATGACAAAGCCACGCCGTTTGTGGTAATCCACCAGCCATGCTCTGTACCTGAGCCTAGCCTTACTTTAGGCTTTTAAAAACACATAATTTTATCTACAATAGGAAATGGAGCAACCTGCTCTAATTTATATATAGGATAGCAACCTCAATATACATTTCATTACCTCAGAATTAAGAGACATAAATATCTAACACATATGGAAGACCACATAGAACACAACACAATGAAAAGCTCCACAGGAAACATGGGAAGAAAGCAGTAATCTTTCTTGTACACCCAAAAAAAGCTCTGGAAGAGAGTGGTTGAAACATGTCTCATTCTTAAATAACAAGCCCTAGTTAAGGTTTTAACATTTTATTTTTTTAAAGCAACAGAGTTCTATTGAATAAAGGAGAAGTGTCATTGCTTCTACTTTGGGAATTACATTTCCTGCTTGAAGTGATGTTTTGCATGAAGTAACAATCAGTCTGAATACAGCAATAAACCACGCTACCTACCTGAGAGGCAGAAGAACATCCTAACTCTAGCAGACATACATGCCTAAATATCCCACAAATTACCAACTGTCAAAACACATAATGTTCTGGTACTAACATGAAAAGATAAAGACAAAATAACCCTGTTCTTTTAGTAGCAGTGATTCCATGAACACAAGTTTCCCTCTGCTTGGAAAGACCTACCTGAATGGCTGAATTCATGAAACATGTATTTCCCAAGTTACTTAAGCCACACAGGCCTGGCTGTTCATTGTTTCTTCCAGGTTCTGAATAATCATAGTTCTTATAAGCAGTATATGATGGGAGACAGTAATTTGAGTTTTTCACACTGGAAGAAAAAATTATAAAAATGCGGCCAATTACATCACAATATAGTTACAATAAAGAGTAAATCTATTCATCAGATATGTGGTTAATCATTAAATGTCTTTTCCTGAACACTCAACTAGTACTTTTTGAGACAGCATTTTCAAAGAAACCTCCTTAGTTATGGTATTCTTTATCCTAGCACATTAATTACGCAATAACCCCCCTATTATATCTTTCTACCCTGAGGTAATGGGAATAGCATCACGGCTTGCTCCAGTCTGCATTGCTCCATCAAAATTAAAACACTCAGATTTTAGACACCACCTGCAGCAATAAATCATCTCATTTATGTCCCTTTTGAAGTAGTCTGCTAGTGGAAAGGTGAGGACTGCAGGGGCAGGAAGAGTTGGGCTTTAGTTACAGATGAGCACTGAGAAGCCCAAGGCCACTGTGACGTCACTGTTGAGGTGCACTGAAAGTTCTATTTATAGCTTCTATGCTCGGCTAGCAAAGTCAGCACTGATGCAGAGAACATTCCTGATCAGGAACACTGAATGGACTGTGTGCCAGGAGATCCTGTGCTACTTACTGTCCTTTCTTCCAGTTGCTGCAATACCGTGCTTTAACTTTATCAATTCAAAAACTGTTTTAAATCCCTCTATAATCTAAAATTTAACAAATCAAAATAATTTTAGAAAGAATTAAGTCAATAGGCTAAATCTAATTTTTACATATAATTATCTTGTGAAAAGGTAAATTCTTAATTTTTTTAGAGACTGTTTTATAAGAATATTTATAAGAGATTCTTTAAAGCAGTTTTAAAATATCAGACTTTTAAGATTTTTTTTTTACTCCTTAGGCTGAACTTGAATGCAAATCAAAGTCAGGGGCTAAAAGTAAATGTTGATGTATGTAAAATGCAGTTTTACAAGTATAATAAACCAATAACTAGTAATACTAATTGGTTATAGTTTCTGATAGCTTATTTCAAAATAAAATATTTCATTTTATTGTTCCATAATTATATATTATAATGGTTTACATGAACTGCTTATAATACTGCTTATTCTAAAAAGGTTTTAGTAAACACACACACACACCATACCAAACAGGTAATGCAGAGATGAAAATAAGTCAGCCCGAGAGGAGACACGTGGGAGGCAGCTGGCTGACGATCTGCAGCTGCAAGTCATCAAGCACAGGCCCTCTTAACTCCTGCCCTCAGGTGCCGGAGCATGTTCAGCATACCACAAGACAGGACATGATCCCAATTCCTGTCTCTGGGACTGGAACGTCACTCCGAGCTTGGCTGAGGCACTTTCTAGGAATGCGCCCTCCCGGGAAAGCATGGCTACTCTATGTATTTATTCCATTTGCTTTCTTTCATTACTTTTAAATCTTCTTTGTCAGTTTTTTTAGTCAATAGAATTGGAGTTTTATCTCTGGTCCAGAATGGAAACATGCCATTCTAAACTTCCCTAAAGGTTACAAGATTACAAAAACATATTACTGCCCTTCCCTTTCCTAAGAGTTAAAGACTATGCTAAAAAATCTTCTCTAATGAGACAGCACTTACAGACTCCAGAAGCCCCTGCTTTGCTGTAGCTGCTTACAGATCTTCAATGCTAAGCCTAAGAGACCCTGACCCCCCCCCCCTGTTCACGTTTTCCCCTCCCTTCTTTCCCTCCTCTCCTGATACAATCCTCATTCCTACTCATGCTCGCCCCACCAGTCAGGGCTGTCTCATGCTCTCTATAAAGGACTTTCCTCTCTCTTGCTGCTTTCTGTTTCCCATGCTCATTTCTGTCCTCCCAGCGAACGCTGAGGTTTTCAGCCTGTTTATCCTGTAAGTTTTCTCTTGTACTCTAATACAATCCAAAAAGATCATCGTTCTAAGTCAGTTTTTAATGAGACTATGCCAATTTTTTCAGTTAAAAATTACACCCCCTTATAAATAAATGAACAAATGTCAGCTTCCAGTCTTCCTAAAAGGGATTGAACTCAAACATTAAATGAAAATACCAAATTCCAGAAGAAATGCAAGCTTGATAAAATCAAATTCACAGTGTAGGACTTGTAGCTGTTTGTTTCAAACTTAATTATGAAGCAGACACAGAGCCTGCCTTCAAGTTCCTTCTTTGTAAAATTGCTTGCCTTATTAGCTCTGCTTTCTAGTCCTAGTAACTAAAAGCTTGCTAGGTACATGTTGGCAATTTAATGTATCATCATCAGAACTTAATTAATCAAGATCTTCTCTACAGTTTTTAAAAGGTCAGTATTTGTTGCACATTTCTACACATGGCAGAGAAAGAAAAACAGATATGCCCTGGCTGTGAAAGAATAGTGAAATTTAAGTAGCCAGAGCAATTAAAGCACACTTACATGCTTATCCCAGAAAAGAGGGGGCGGGCACAAGATCGAGCACAGTCATTCCTTACAGGTCACAGATGCTGGAAATCTTTTATTCATTAGAATGGTAATAACAGTTTTATGCTAAAAGTAAAACAGACTATTTTGGTGGGCTAAAATTTTTACTTACTCAGAAATGGGAAAAACTTATGAGCAAAGTAGTTTTCTCATTGTTTTAAAATCAGAATCTTTTAAGCAGTGTCTATACTTTGGCTTAAATACACAAAGATGAAGACAGTCTATCTGCTCAAAGATGATACTGAAAGCCAATGAATTCAAACACTTTGCTAGTAACCTCTTCTGATTTATACTCCACATTAAAGCTTGTCAGGGAAGTACAAAAGCTAACAGCTGACTATCCATTCTACAAAACATACAGCAACTTAAAAACTCCCCCGTACTGAGACACCTCTCGCTTTCTCGTTGCTAATGACCGGAAGCTAGTCATCTTGGAAGCATATGCTACTTTGAAAAATTCAATTTACAGAAATACTAATAGGAGTTTTAAAAGTATATTGTGTTAGGCTGGGCAGTGTTGGCGCATGCCTCTAATCCCAGCATTCAGGAGGCAGGGTCAAAAAAATCTCTGAATTTGAGGCCAGTGTGGTCTACAGAGCAAGTTCCAGGACAGCTACACAAAGAAACCCTGTCTCCAGAAAGAAAACAAAAAACAAAACAAAAACAAAAACAAAAAGAAACAAAAAAGTAAACTGTGATAGCTCTGTATTGTAAACTCTCTTTAATACATGAAAATGGAAAGTTTTAAATGGAATCAGATTTGACTTCTTAATAACTTTCAGATTAAATTTTCAATCAGTATTACTGTTTGACATTGTAAACATATGACCAAGTATACTCTGCAATTAATGAAAATGTGTTCAACTAGGATATTTAGCAAAAACAGATGACAAGTCCCAGATGTCTATAAAATCTACAATTACTGCTATGACTTAATCTCATACAGGACATCATTTCATTTCAAAGGAGATTGAATAAAATTAACAAAACATCTACTTTGACATGGAGTGTTAAAATCTAAACAGTAGATCGTTAAAATACCTTGAGTAACAATGTTAGTAATATATCAAATACAGTAGTGTAGAAAAATAAGGTAATAAAACCATATAACAGTTTAAAAAATGGCAGATTTAAAACTGTTTATAAGATATAATAAAGGCAGAAATATTTTATCATCTATACAGGGTAAATGAAGTGCATGCTAAAAACAGATGCTTCACAATATTTTAAATAAAAAAAGATTTTAAAAATTAACTAAGTATGTGTTCTTTATCACATTTACGATAACAGTTTTATTTCTGGACTTGTAAATGTTTTATGCAATCTTATCTACTGTTCTTACTATATAATATTTCTGCAGTTTAACTATAGATTCTAACATACAATTTAAATCTGTAGACACATATATCAAGTTGTAAAACTGTACATTACCTAGAGAGGTCACTATCTTGTCACTCTACTCTTACTGAGCCTGCACCATTTCTATCTGAAGTCTTTGGCTCCTACTTATTTCTTCAACTCAAATGAAAATCAAGAAATAGCCTTATGTAAAATAGTCACTAAGTATATTACTTCAAATTACAACACACAGACATACACCCCCCCCCTAAATTCTGTCCAGAAAGATAAATGATGCATCCATCCAACTTGCTTTCAAGCTCACAAAGGATCCCAGAGGTTCCTCAGGAAATAGCTTCTGTTACGAGTCCCTAATCACCTCCAGTTCCCCTAGGGGAATTCTCCTTTCAAAGGTTCTGAGACTAGAGTATACTAGGATATGTTTATTTTATGAAGGAAAAAAATTAAGACAAAAACAGAAAAACAAGAGACCATATACACCCACACAATGACTCTAGTCAAAATACAGTCTATTAGTAAATACCACTGTATCCTGTTAAAACAAGTATAAGGGCACAGCACACCCGAAATTTACTTATTTTATAGTAAATGTGGGAGCCATCTGCAACTGGTATAAACAAAATTTTATCCCCTACAAAAAGTAATTTTGGTGAATTACAATACAAAGAAAACACAAGCTGGGTTGGAAAGTCTTTTGTGCTGGTATGAATGTTTACAAGGAGGAGAAATCAACACAGCATCTGAATAGTCACACTGTCCATGCTTCCCTACTGCATGACAGTGCAAAGCTAATATTGAATAGTTTTGTGAATTACGCAATGAAGTTATGTTTTAAGATTGCTTGAGTTGGGAAACATCACTAAAAAGGTGTATCAATATTCCAGCCACTCAGAAAAAGCCTTACAGGAACAGATTTTATAGTTTAATTTTTATGGTTTTAGTTTACAACATTAATTAGTGGGAAGTTTGACAATGTAAAATACTTAAACTCAATTCCTTATTACCTATTTATATTATTTAGTTTTCTGATTCAGAAAATGTCTTACCTTTACAAATGTGATGTTTATCCATGAAAAAAATGATTTTCTTTTTTTGTTTCTTTCCCTTCTTTTAAATGTTTGATTAATCTTGCATTAGAAGTTCTACAGAGAAGCCACGCAGAAGACTACAGTCCTGCAGGTCCTTTCCAAGGGGGTTCTGGGTCGCTGACCCATTGGCCTGCATGTGTACTCCTTGGAGAATTGTGCTGCTCACATGTCTTATTGTCTACTATGTCATATCTAACCCTCCTCATTATTCTTCCCTTTAAAATCATCTTAGCTACTATCATCTACTTAAAACCCAGACATGTCAGAAGCATTTTACCAAGTTCCTACAAAACGTAAGAATGTTAACAGGGAGGTTAAGATGGTAAGCAGAATTACTGCTTGATTTATGAGTACTTCACACACTGCTTTAGTGTTTTCAAACTTATAAATGTGATGCCATTTGAGAAGTGCACTAACGCGTTAAGCCATCTTAAGTGTTAAAGCTAATGCATGACCACAGGGCACACTAATAAAGACAGGTGGTCTTTTTGGACAGAAGTTCTCATACTGGGTTGGGCAAATCACAATTAAAATATTTTTTTCTTTTTCCCAGTAAAATAAAAATGTCATGTTTTGCCAGTAAGATGGCTCAGCATGTCAACTGTTTAGCATACAAGCAAGCCTGAGAACCTGAGTTCAGCGTACATACAGTTCACACGATACAGGAAATGACTTTCAACCTTTTAAAATACAATGAAGCCAGCCACATATTTTCACAAACTGCATAATTCTAAGTATCACTTAACACAGAAAAAAAACATTTTAATATTTAAAAAGAGTGCTTTTTCAACGGTATCTGATTTCTGGGTAAGACTCACTGATAACATCCTTTATTATGGGTGGTTAACTAGACTAAGATGACACATGAGAGTTATATTTGTCCTTGAGCAGTAAGAAAATCCTATAAAAATTTCAACAGTTAAATTCTAAAATTTAAAATGAAAGTTCATTTTATTTTTTCAGTTAGCTATTATACTATTCTTTATTAAGTCAAGTAGTTTTTAAAAGGTGTTTTATTTCTTGTAAAGTGACTCTTGAAAGAACTATCAGCAATTTAAAGGAAAGCAAATTTTGATTCATGAAGACTTTTACCCTAAATTTGGATACAAGAGATCTTTTTGCAACCATCGTAGGGCTAACCAATTAAACAAAGAGGTTTTAAGATTCAGTGCTTACTTTCTGTTGTTGATGTTGTTATAATTATTTGATAGAGATGAAGGAGAGATCTTTGGTAAAGTTGAAAAATTGGATGCACCTGGGGACCTTTAAAAATATGAAAATGTCAAATTAGATAAAAAATGAAAAATTATGAAATTATGAAATAAAGAAAAGAAACAGATGACAATGTTTATAGTAAATGAGTACTGGAAAACAGATTTTATGGTCAAACTAATAGTATCATTTGGTTTTTAATTTTCAATGTATTTTTCCTTTGAAATATAATGGTATAAAGGGAACTTTTTCAAATAAAATTCATGAAATTATAAAACTTGCTGCTATTCTTATAAATCTACTAACTCAACACACCACTTCTCAGGGTAACAGTCCTAGCACTTTCCAGCCAGTGTCTGTACAGGTACAGGGGTGAGGCTTTTTCCTTCCTCTGTGGATACCAGGGTACTGTAGATACACACAGTGCTGACCCAGCCAGGCCTCAGACAGTGTCCCTGACTCGTAAATCCTGATGTCACTTGGAAAGAGCTAAGGAGAACTCCAAACATAATCCCAAGTTAGTTTGGGAAAAACTGTCTCCAGAAATACTCAAGAACATATATCTATTTGACTTTATAATACACACTTCATTAATTCAGAATCCTCTTGTGGTGAGGGTGTTAATCTCTAACATGAATGGCCTTTAGATACTAAATGTACTTTAAAGACAGACAGAAAAGTCAATAAATTTATTACAAACAGATAACTAAAGTACATAAAGGTGTCTGAGGATTCAGTTTTCCTTGAGTCCTGTAAACCATTCCTATTCCCTATGTAAATCTAGCTGATGACTGTGGACCCAAGCAGTGCTAACTCAGTCGCAAAATCCTAAACAAGGCCCAAAGGGACAGATTCTGAATCTCCTCCACTTGGGTGCCAAACAGGCAGGACAATACAATCTACAAAATTTATATTTAGTCTTTTTACAAACATATATTACATGAAATAAATGGCAGGCAATGAAATTTCTTAAATATAAGAAAAAATTTTTAAAGTGCAAACATTTAAAAAAAATACAAGTAAAAATTGCCTTTTTTTGTGAAGAAGATTCTTTTCGATGGACTATCCAGAGACTACCCCAATCGGGAATCCATCCCATCAAACCTAGATACTAATGCTCATGCCAGCAAGATTCTGCTGAAGGGACCCTGATATTGCGGCCTCTTGTGAGGCTATGCCAGTGCCTGGCAAACACNGAAGTGGATGCTCACAGCCAGCTATTGGATGGAACACAGGGTCCCCAATGGAGGAGCTAGAGAAAGTACCCAAGGAGCTGAAGGGGGCTGCAACCCTGTAGGTGGAACAACAATATGAACTAACCAGTACCCCCAGAGCTCATGTCTCTAGCTGCATATGTAGCAGAAGATGGCCTAATCGGCCATCACTGGGAATAGAGGCCCCTTGGTCTTGCAAACTTTATATGACCCAGCACAAGGGAAGGCCTGGGCCAAGTAAAGAGAGTGGGTGGGTAGGGGAGCAGGGGCGGGGGGGGGTATAGGGAACTTCCAGGATAGCATTTGAAATTTAAATAAAGAAAATAATAATAATAATAAAAAAGAAGATTCTTTTCGCTGAAAATTGCCTTTGATAGATTATATTAGGTGCCTTTCCAACAGGAGGCCCTTCACAGGATAATATTTTACTGTGCTAAGCTAAAATAGAAGAAAGTCTGCTGAGTTTTAAGAGAAAATACGGTAGAGACAACATTTTAAAGCTTTAATGCCATTAACATTTTAGCTAGTACTTTTCCAATATTAATAAACAGAAATCTTTGCCTTTGATAATTAAAGTCTTTTGTTTGTTTGCTTTTTGAGATAGGGTTTCAGTATGTAGCCTTGACCTGGCTGGCTTCGATCTCAGAATCCACCCATCTCTGCTGCCTCAGGCCAGGGACTGAAGGTGCATACCACTATACTGGCCACTTGTTAAACATTTTTATGTAGGGAAAAAAATCTAATGGGATTAGAGTATGAGTTGCAGCAATGAATTGAATATATTAATTTTCAAAACTCAGTTCAATGCTATGTTCCAAAATTCCCTTCCATTTTACTCTGAGTAAAAATTATGAAAATAAAGATGGTCTTCATTTAAGTGGAAACATATATTTACATAGACATTTCTTGCCTGTCTAGAGCTTTTACTATTGATAAGTAGCCGAACTTATAACACTAATCAAATTACTACTATATGCTTTACTTTTAGTGTGTCTGAGAATATAAAAAGATAGAGCTTCTGATCTCAAGTTTGCTATCTAGTGGGTGAGAAATGGTATGAGCAACACAGCTATAGAACACTAAGTGCTTTAGTGACTTCTAATGAAGAACTCTGTAGGTGTACAGGAAGCAACTGGAAAAATGATGCAGGAATTAGGAGTATTCAAAGTAGGAAAAAAACAGCACATGTAAATGTGTGGGATTGTAGACACAATTTTGTTTAGAGAACTAATAGTAAATTGTTCCTGGCTGACATAGGTATATGGTGGTAAGAAGAGGAGGAGCTAAGACAGGGATGATAATAAGGAGCCTTTTATGTCCTATGAAGGAATCAAAATGTCACCCAACTGATGGAATATTACAAATTTTAATGAGGATCATCAATGTAATCAGATTTGCATTCTAGTAAGATTACTTACAAGGGGAGACAGATACAGTGATGAATAGAGTATAGAATAGGAAACTATCAAGGCAACAGAGGGGGGCTCAGTAAAGGGTGGGGTTAAGAAAGCGGAGCAAGCCAGGACCACACGCTGTGTCTAAAAGGAAGTTCTCAGAGCAGTGTGCATGAAGACCCAAGATACTGGCGTGGCGTGGCATATGAGGTGAGACAGCAGAATGTTATTTGATAGCTTTTTCTGGATTGATATTCAAAGTCAATGTTGATCAAACTCCTGGCACATGGGGATGAATTAGAACACACCACCATACTGCAGTCTTTACCACTCTGAACCTTGTTCCTAACAACACTTCACAATAGACATTGTGGCATGCATGAGAAAAGGTCTGGAAGATGGGAGTGGGTGGGACAAAGATCGGGACAATCTTGAGTGGGAAAGGAATGAGATTCAATGCACAAACAGTTCAACTGGTACTATGAAAAGAGATGACTCAGGGCCATGGGTATAGACTGAAGGCTTGGGAGATTAGATCTTGGAAACCTGTGGAAATAACATCAGTATGTTAAAAAGAAAAACAGTTTGACAAGTTTATCTTCCTAAATCCCATTAAAAATACCAAAAAAAAGCACTTCAAAATGACTTTTACTGAGGTGTAGGTATTTGGGTATGTGTGGGTATGTGCACCCAAGTGCAGGTCCCTGTAGTAGCAGAAGCCAGAGGTGTTGATCCCTTGGAAATGGATTCTAATCAACTGAGGGTTGCCTGAAGTGGGTGCTGGGACGGACTCAAAACTCAGGTCCTCTGGAGAACAGTGTACTACTGAGCTGTCTCTCCAGCCCACACTTCCTTTAAATATTGTCTGGCAAACTGGAAGCTTGCATAAAGCAGATATGCTGCATGCTGAGGCTGCATGGCTGCTGTGAACCCAAGTGTGAACTAGTTACTAGGCCTCACCCATTCTACTTCTGCATCAGTGACTGCCCGTGGCTCCTCAGACAAGTGTACCTACAGGACATTCTCTCACAAACAGGCAGAAGCAGCTTAGCACTCCAAAGAAAATAAATGAAAATACTAACTAGTAGTGACAAAGTCTCAACTTTCAAGCAAGATACCTAATAATGCTGACTTCCCAACCATAATGTTGATAATTTCAAACTTTTCCCATAAAACTAAATTTTTTTTTTTTCTTTTTTGGTTTTTCGTGACAGGGTTTCTCTGTTTAGCCCTGGCTGTCCTGGAACTCACTTTGTAGACCAGGCTAGCCTCGAACTCAGAAATCCGCCTGCCACCACGCCCGGCTGTAAAACTAATTTTTTAAAGTCTGAGTTCACAAGAGTGTTGTATTATAAAACATCAGTGTTCTGAAGGCCTTTATAAGTTAGTGAATATTTTTCAAATTACCAAAAGCATAGTTAAATATAGATCTTAGTGTCAGACTACAAGTCATTGATTATCCTTCAGATTTCCATATTGCAATGAATCTTGTGTTAAGTGCTGATTTACCTGCAAAGTGATTCCCTTCCCAACTACCTGTCTGCATGGACCCTGCCTGTGCTCTACCCATCAGATGGTACTACCTGTCTGCATGGACCCTGCCTGTGCTCTACCCATCAGATGGTACTACCTGTCTGCATGGACCCTGCCTGTCTCTACCCATCAGATGGTACTACCTGTCCGCATGGACTCTGCCTGTGCTCTACCAGCCAGTGTGCCGGTAACTGCACATAGAAGTCTGAGAGGTTAGCTGTCTGATACTTATGATACTTAACATTCTCACTGAGAATATTAAGGATGCCTCTCCCAGGGTGGGCACCATGCCCAGTAGCAGATGGCTAACACAAGATGAACGTAATGACGTTTTTGTAACTCTTTGTCTCATATTGCTGTTTTGATATTTTCTGTCTTATTAATCTTTTGTTTGCATATTATGGTTTCCAATGTAAGTGTCTTGTGTAGTTCTTGCACATTTTTCTTGTTTGTTTGTCTACTTGTTTTATAAAGAAAGGAAGGGAGGGCACCGAGTGTGTGGGGAGGTGGGTCAGAGGGATTAGGGGAGGGAAAGTGTGATCAGAATATACTATATGAAAAAAGAATACAAATAAAACGTTTTGCAAAAGTGTTTTAATGCTACTCTCAGAGTGTCATTTTAAAATAGTTAACTTTATGAATATGTTCTGATGTTAAAATATAATTGTTCAGTAGTGGGAGTGGGTGGGTAGGGGAGCAGGGGTGGGGGGGTATAGGGAACTTTCGGGACAGCATTTGAAATGTAAATAAAGAAAATAATAATAAAAAAATTAAAAAAAACTGACTTAAAAAATATAATTGTTCAATATTGATATTCATAAATTTTTTACACTTAATTTTAATTGTGATAAACTCATACAATTCACATGAAAGCAGTTCTTGGGTGGCAGAAACAACAGGACGAAGCAGCAGTGCTCAGCAATCACCACTCCCAGGCGGGGCCAGGGCGGTGACGAGTTAGGTAAGCAAAGTATGACTAAGGAACCAGCATCCTGATGGCGCCTGCTTAAATCAATGCAGGGAATGTATATATTTAGGCGTGCAAAACAGAGAACAAATTATCTGATTCAGATAGATGTAGTGTTCTGCACGATAGCAGGAAAAACAGGAATTTTGATGATGTTATAAGTCCTAATACTACTAACAGTATTAGCTTCTTTACTTCCTTTATGAGAAAGGCTCGGCACTGAACCATCTCTGAGCGCCTACTATGAATGAAAGAAGAACTTCACATGAGTCTGAGGATTCCTAAGACATGCATTTATATAAGGAGAGCACTGCACAGACTCAGTGCAGCCAGGGATGGTCTCAGAGACTCAATGTGAATGATTTCCCCATGAGAGAAACAGGGATTTTATTAAATTGTGAATGATAGTTAAGGATAGCTTTGGAAACAGCTACATGTCTAGAAGACAGGCAAGGGGGGATGGTACTCCACCAAAACAAAATACAACAAAAGCCCAAAAGGGACTTGGGAGAAACTGATGCCTTGTCTCCTAATGTGGTGAGTTTTCTTGTATTTGTAAGAAAGTGACACTAGAGAAGGAGCAGAGATAAACTAGGGCCTCCTATATGGACAGTACGGCAGGCACTATACGCATAGGCAAGATGAATTAGTAAGGGAAGCAGCAAAGACAGTCTAGGACGTACTGATACAAAAAAACAGGTAAAGGTTGTCCTTAAAGATCAAGGAAATTATAGCAAAAAGGATAGATGTTGGCTACAGATAAAGTTGAAGTTTGCTGTTAAAAAACTACTGATAAGGGCTGGTGAGATGGCTCAGTGGGTAAGAGCACCCGACTGTTCTTCCGAAGGTCCGGGAGTTCAAATTCCAGCAACCACATGGTGGCTCATAACCATCTGTAACAAGATCTGACGCCCTCTTCTGGAGTGTCTGAAGACAGCTACAGTGTATTTACATATAATAAATAAATAAATAAACAAATAAAAGCTGGTGATTTTTTTTTTTTTTTTTTTGGTTTTTCGAGACAGGGTTTCTCTGTGTAGCCCTGACTGTCCTGGAACTCACTCTGTAGACCAGGCTGGCCTCGAACACATAGCCCTTTCTAGCTAGACTTTAGAGTTAATACCATGTTATTTAGAAGTCAGTCAGTTTTCTGAGGATGATCAGTGTCACATGGCTCTCACTATGATCGAATCTGAAAATTATCCTGTCCATGTTCTCATGGTTTTGTACAGAGAACAAAGGAAATGTTTGGAATACTACATAGGGACTGACTGGGCATCATGCCACTTGCCTAGCAGTAAACTAATTTTGGCCAGTGTAGGCTACATGTAATATAAGACAGTGTATTTATCTCTTTAAAAGTTAGAAAGGTCAGATGCCCATTTCAGAGGAAATTAAGCCTCAATAGTCCTATGTCTGTAGTATCTGGATTTTAGGTCCAATATGGTGTTTTAATTAAATGAATGCAATTCAATACTAAACCTACATTCTTACTTAAAAAGGAAAACACAACTTGTCAACGTGTTCTTGTTAAATTAACTAAATATTTAACATACATTAAAAGCTAACACCACATTAATGAGCAGCTAAAATGGAGGTAATTATTTTGACAGAGTAAAACAATCAATCTAATTTTATGAAATCTAGTGACAAGGTTAGAAAAACCAAAAATAAGACAAACTTATTATTTCTACCAATTATTCCAAAACAAGTACTTAAAGGAAAATTTAAATTTCTTCAAGTATTAAATATATTTACTTTATGATTGCTTCTACCTTCCTTTCGCTGTGTGTCACCTATAAGCCAAGGAAGACTTAAGACAACTGATTATCCAAATTCACAGTTCTCATACTCAAGCTCAGCTTCCTTTGTGAATTGATATCCAACAAGGTTTTGGGTTGGCTGTTCCCTTGTCTTACACATTAGAAGTCTGAGCAATAGGAAGAAGGAAAAGACAACGATGCAGAGGTCTCAGCACAGTGACTGATAAAGTCAAGTGCGCACGTTGTGGGCTGAGCTTCCCAACACGCACTTAGACTTTAGCCCAGTTACTTCTATGTACCAGTTCTTTTTATCATTCTGGTTTTACAATGGGCTTCTTCTCTTAAATGTTCAAAGAAGTACTTTATACAGTGGCAGAGAAGCAGAGAAACAATTACCAGTCACCTCCATGCTCATTAAGTATCCCAACAAGAAAGAGATAAGCACTTGTATTACTTAGAATGTTTCTTCTTTCCTAGCAGAATGATGTAAAAATACTCCAATGTTAGATTAAGTTTACGCTCTACAGTTTCAGAACTCTGCTCATCAGAGCACCATAAGGAACAGAGAGACAACGCAACGGTAAGAGCTACTGTCACGGAAGGCAGGCAGAGCGGCTGAGAACACTCAGTCTTGCAGAGGGCTTCACAACCTCGCTTAACTTCTGTCCCAAGGGCATTCTGTCCAATCCCTCTTCTGACCTCTGCATGTATCAGGCACCCATGTGACACACATACAAACATGCAGCAAATCACTCACAATGTAAAACAAAAGAATTATTGGCACAGTTTATCTTTCAGTCACACATGCTTTGTTGATGAACTCCTCTGATGTTTATTTGTCCGTGAGGCACAGAACCATCACATTTCAACTTCTTCCCTCTAAATACCTTCTCACATTTCTGTCAGTATTTTTTTTTAAGTAAATAATAAAAATAAATGTATTAAATTCTGATGTTATTTTCTCAAAGAAGAATTTTTACTAGTTCAGAAAAACAATCTAGTTTTAATAGCAAAGCATTTTGAAATAGTTATACCTAAATGAAGCAATACAGAAAAAATTATGACAAATATAGTCAAATGAACTTGCATCCTAGAAGCTACAGCTCAGGGATAAAGTGCTTTCTGATTTTGGTTATACTGATGCACTTTTCTTTTTAGGAATGGCAGGGCTTCCACAGTTATCTTACCTTACCGTTTCTTATTTGAAACACAGTTTAACCACCCATGCACTTACAATAGCTCATTCTCTAACACTAGGGTTTTTGAAAAGCAGACACAGTGAACACAATAGAAACTTAGGAGGAAACTTTTACAGGTAAAACTGGAAAAGACTGGTTTTTGTGAAGTATAAGACAGTATAATACTCAAAACATGGATTATACATCCAAGTTCTAAAGCAACTAACAAACATGGAACATTTTAAATTTATTATATATGTATATATTAAAACATCAAATTGTATGTTGATCACATTTGAGGGGTTCTTATATTTTTAGATTTCTAGCATTTTTGGATTGCTTTTCATGCTAAAATGCATATTTTAGCTTTTTTAAGCAAAATGATTTTTTCACCTTAATATTTATATTATTTAACATTTCTTCAAGTGCCACTTAAAATAAATGGTTTAACACAAATGCTAACGATTTCAATAATGATCAGAATGGGCCTGGCAGAACCTGCCTATAGGCAAACTGTGTTACATTTTCTTGATTCGGGATTGATGTGGACTACTAGAGCAGGTGGTCACAGACAACCTAAGCAAGAAGGCTGAGCAAGCCTTAAGCATCAGTGAACAGCATCTCTCCATGGCATCTCTCCAGTTCCTGCCTCCTGATTCCTTTCTGAGTTCCTCCTCAAGTTTGTTTAGGTCAGGGTGTTTTATCAGACCAGTAGAAACCCTTAAGACATGCCTCTAAACACCAGGCAAACAAAAGTATAAAACAAAACAAAACCCAAGTATACTCTAGGGAGAACACTATCCTGATGTTTTCAACAACTGCCTGCCCTGATTTAAAAAGGTCTTTTTGAGCTCACTCATTTCTTCCAAGCCATTTGCCCTTTTTGTTTTATGCCCCCCCCCTGTACCCTCCACCCCCATTTTCTGGGTAGTGTGGCACTAGAGGTCTTTTACTTACTTTTGTACTAGTTCAGTTGTCTACCATATCAATGTTTGCATCCTTACATTTTTGTTGGTTTATTTTCTACATGGTTTAGTATTAGTATGGATCGTAAAATAAATTCAAGCCTTTTGTTTATATATAAATAAAAAATTACTGTAATACAAGTACAACTTTGTGGTAACAATGCTAAGGGTGCTTGCATGCTCCATCAGCAAAGTTGCAGATCATATGATCCATAAAACTGAAAACACCTATCATTTTTTCTAGCAAGAAAAGACCACTGGTCCGGGCCCTACTGACATACTACGCCAGTGTGCTCAGTTTCCACAGCTCTCAGCAGGATGCGTGTCTAGATGATTTATTTATCTTCCTTTGAATTATCATGTAATTACAACATTTCTCCCTTCTCTTTTCACCTTCAATCCTTGTCATATACCCCCCTATCTTCCTTCAGATTTATAGCTTCATTATTATTATGTATGTATGTATATATATACAAACATCTCATATATTACTTGTATGTATGTTTTCAGGGCTGATCATTTGGCACTGATCAACCATTTGGTGATCATCTGGCATCGAATGACCATTTGGTGTGCTCTTTTCATCTAGATATTTGATCATTAGTGTTATAAGGACCTTCCACAGTATGTGTCAATAGTGAATTTATCTTTTGTCTTAGTTGAAATGTGTTCATATTTCACAAGGAAATATACTGTTAACTACTACTGATTTCGGCTACATAAGATTTCTTTTTGGTTTTTGAGACAGGGTTTCTCTGTTATAGCCCCAGCTGTCCTGGAACTCACTTTGTGGACCACGCTGGCCTCGAACTCAGAAATCCGCCTGCCTCTGCTGGGATTAAAGGCATGTGCCACCACGCCTGGCTATAAGGTTTCTTAAGCTAGGAGAATTTTCTTTTGTTAGTTTTCTAAGAATCTTTTCAAACACAAGTGCAATATTAAACATTTTATATTCTGACATTTTATAGTCATTTGACAATACAGTGAAGTATTATGTTACATTAAGCAGTACTAAAATTTTTGTTAGCATCCTTACTGAACTAATAGATACTCTACTGTCCATGCCTCTCCATCATTACATCTTCATTTACCAGGATTTATTACATGAGTATAGTATATTAGGATTTATTACATGAGTATGGTATGTTAGGATTTATTACATGAGTATGGTATATTAGGTACTGAGAAACTGTTTTCTACTCTGACATAATATAAATACTTTAAAATAAATATTTGAACAACAACAATAACAACAACAAAACTTCACCTAAGATAAAAAAGATAGACCTGAAGTCTTCCTGAGGGTAACATTAAGACTCTTACAAATTTGTTATGTGAACAGATGACAATGATTATGGAAAACTGATCTGAAATGAATGTGGTCTTTAGAGTGTAGCCCCACCTAATTTGGAAGCTGACATAAGAGAATTATGTGAGCTTCTGAGTTCAAGGTCAGCATAGGCAATCTCTTGTTTTTAAAAAGAGGAAATGATAAGAGGAGATAGCCAGGAAAACTCAGTAAACTTATACAGAAAAGGTTTCTCAAGCTTTAGAGCTCATGATATCTGAATATAAGACAATTTTATTACTTTAAAATTGTTTCAAGATTCAGTAAAAATATGACAATATAAACTTAATTGAGAAAAACAAATATGATTTTGATTAAGCACTAAAATGAATATTTATAAAAGTCTGTAACTTCTGATTTTCTACCTGTTAAGATATCCATGATTCAACTCACATGCTTTTAACTCTTCCTATTAAAACTTCTAGTTTTATTCTAAATTATACCCTTTACTATGTTCAACTAAGCAGAGTACTGAGCAATATACACCTCTAAGTAAGTAATATATTTAGGAACCAACTCACAAGATATTTGAACAACAACAATAACAACAACAAAACTTCACCTAAGATAAAAAAGATAGACCTGAAGTCTTCCTGAGGGTAACATTAAGACTCTTACAAATTTGCTATTATCAGCACATAATAAATTACTCATTTAATTACAAATCATTATTTTAATGTCTTTCAAAATTCAGATCTCCAGTCCCTCATCAGAGAACCTGAAATTCCGAGTTACAGACAATTAAATGTCCTCCGGTTGCCTGACAGGAAGCTAAGGCTGAATGGCTAGGAAGCTAGCTGTCCACAGCTCTCACTCCTCTCACTCAGCACAGTGCCTGCAGAACCATGGTGCAAATGTCCACGCTGTTTACACTACAGAGATATCACAACTACAGACGCATGGGTGACCTCTCGGAGAGCTGAAGTTTATATACTGAAATATAGACAGGATTTAGGGTTTTTGATAATGCGTATCTTGACATTTTCAACTCTTCCTTTGTTTACCATCAAGAGCACTCTTAATATTCTAGAGATTATCTCCACTTATTCACTTAAACTCTAAAACATTTGTATAATGAAAACACTGCTCTTGCCCCAGACTGCCTTGCATAAAGCATTTAAAAAACAGGCATACATCACAAAAGTACCCAAGATAACATAACAAAATGCTTAAGGATCGGACTATATTAGACTACAAAACATTGATTTACATTGTTAACTTATTCTAAAAGCTATTTGACCTTGAAGGCTTGAAATTTGAAACATATTAATCTAAGTGTAAGTATAAACTTAGATGTCTCCAAGAGTGAACTATAAAAGATGAAGAATGTATGAATTGTTGCAATTCAGTTAGGTTTTGTTATAATTTGGATTTCAGCATCTGAATGAGACTCAACATCATGCAATAAACCACAAGGAGGAGCACTTACTTAGGAGTAGAGGGACCCCTGGGCCACGTTCCATCTTCATTTTTTTGTTCTATCACTAACACCTGTAAACACGACACAACAAAGGGTGTTTTTCCACAGCTATGAAGGCAGAACAGCTTCAGGAGACAAGTGGATAAGGACTACAGTAACCGATTATTTAAAGGACACAAGACAAAATGGTCTGAAATAAGTCAGCATTGATAGTGAAGAGGAAAAAAGGGAAAAATATCACTGGTTCTATAACTTTAAGAAAGTTTAAGCCAAATAATAGAATAAACGTTTCAGTTTAAAGTGTATGCTTTTAAATTGTATTATACTTGTAACATATATTATATAATTAACAAATGCCCTATCACTGGCTATATGATGATTTAATTATTATGATGCAAATACTGAGAAACTGTGGCAAAAATAATTCTGAACTATACATTACTCATAATTTATTATGGGCTCTGAAGTTAGTATTCATTTATATTATTTATATGAATTCTGAAATCTTTTATTTTGGAAATGTTTTTATTACATTTATGTATTTATCTGTAGCGTGCATAGGTGCTAATGTGTGTAGGCACCCATGATATTTGGGCATACATGTGCCTTGATGCATACATGGATGGAGATGAGAGGACAATTTGCAGTCGTCATTTCTCTCCCTCCATTGGTGTGCATGAACCTTAGAGTCAGACTTGACAGCAAGAGCCTTTCCCCACAGAGCCATCTTGCGAGCCTTACATTATGAAATCTTTTATTACACAACTAACAGGCACATTGAGAAGAATCTCATAATAAAATTATGAGCACTCAAGTTCTGTGCTGCAGCATGTGTCAGGTAGACAAAAACCACCTCAGTCAATACAGAATCTATGCCAAAACACAGCTACTTTAAAACATCCCCAGCTCTTTCCTTTTACGTTCTAGAGTAATAAGGAAGCCTCCCTTGTAGCTCCTATTAAGGACCAGTCTATGTGAGGAAGAAAAAAGTTAAAAATACTTAAAAGAAGTTTGTGATATTACTAGCAAGGAACTAAAAATCTAAAATTTCGTGGTAAAACTATAATGCAAAACAATAAACATGAACTACAAACTTGGATATATCCTACATATTTAGTTTCATTAGCTTTTTCTTATAGTTACAATTCACAAAGTACTGTACATATTACAGCAATATTCTTTGGTGGACTGTGCTTCCAAACCATTTATAAATTGGCTTGTTGACACTAGTCATAAAATATAACAGATAAAATGTAACGGGTATAGATGTATAAATCCTAAAGTTGTCTTTAACTAACGCATTCATACTCGGAAAGCTTTCTGAGGTGTGTGTGAGTGGCTTTCAAAGAGTAAGTGCACCGAGCACCCACCCCGCTCTCTCGTCTAAGCCTACCAGGTATGCACAATCTGAACTTTCTAAAAACATCATCTCAGCGTGCAAATACATGCTTTAAAACATTTATTAAGTAGAATTTATTGAGTAACTCACAGCTTAAGATTTTCTTTACTACAACTTGCAGCTGCAGTGATACATGATCAACTGTATCTGTATATACATAAATATTATGATCGTTTGGAGGAGTTAAATCAGGTATAAAACAAAGAATTTCAGCTATTAGAAACTCCCAGTTAGCATTTACTGTAGTTTAGCAACATTTCAATATCTTAACAGCACTTTTACTTAAACTCCATATTTTATAGTCAAAGATAGTATTAATAAGCCACAAGAAATAATTAAATTCACTCCTTTATATAAATCTATCAGTTTTTGAGTAGTTTTGCTTAGTTAAATTTTTTGAAAAATCCAAAATTTAAAGGGAGAGAGGGGAAAAAAAAACAATATTCTTTCTCTCTTACTTTCTTTTACCTGTTTATTTTTAAGTAATGTACATTTTTGTGTGTATGTACTGGTATGTACACATGGGTCCGGGAACCAGAAGAGGCCCAAAGAGGCTTGGAATCCTTTGAACCTGGAATTACAGATGGCTGTGAGTCACTAATGTGGGTCCTGAGAACCAAGCTCAGGTCCCTCTGCAAAAACAGTATGCGCTCTGAAGCACTGAGCCATTTCTCAAATCCCATTCTGTCTTTCTTTCTAATTAAGGTGCTTTACTTTACAGTAAGAGTGGAGTGGGCAGAATAAAATTTGGGTTAGGAGACAGCTCAGTGAATAGGAGTGCTTGTGTGCTCTGATTTCAAATGTTCGGCATGCACAAAATAAGACTGGGCAGGACTGTATGTGCCTAGACCCCAGCACTAGGGGCTGGGTATTGGGATGAGAAAAGTAGATTTTGGGAACTCAAAATACTGAGCTCCTGGTTCAAGAGAATAAGGTAAACATAGAGAAGATGACACTAATATTCTTCTCTGGTCTCTGTATTCACATTACATACACATTATTTTATTCTGAAAACTTTAGGGCATATTCTTTGAATCATACCTCCTCCCAAATGAACAGAAGTTGTCACAAATATTTAATCTCATTAAACTAGCTTAATTCTCTCATCAAGTCTAATCTTTAATTTGACAAATGTTGATCTATGAAGAACATCAAATTCTTTAACTTTCTAAGACCACATTTTCTCTATGTCTGGGAAAATAACATCCATTAGATAAGGCTATTAAAACATTGAATGAACTAACTCTACATCATGTCCAACAGCACGCTTACTTCAAGTACCAACAGATGGCAGGTAATCAGAGCAGGGGTTTGTGTCTGGTGGGGATGAAGGGGACTCAGCTTTGAGGAGACTGACTAGATCTGATTTGATCTTCCATCAAGCAACTTTCCTACTGTGTGTACTGAATTTTGTAGTTTCACTTAAGAATGGCTGAAATGAGTTTGAAAATCGCTGCTTTGAAGTTTTTGTGATTCTGGAGGGAGGTATATGGCTAATAGCACCATTTCTTTTATTCTTTGAAAAATTTTAATTGTATGTGTTCAGGTGCACTCGTATGTGTGCACATGCATGTGTGGCCAGAGGGCAATGCGAGGTGTCACTCTTCAGGAGTGATTCATCTTGTTTTTTGAGGTGGGGTCTCACTGGAACCTGGGCTTTGCTTGTCTCCATTGCTCCAGTGCTGGGATCAACCTCAGGCCCTTACGCTTGCATAGCAAACACTTGGTGCGCTGGACTAGCTCCTTGCTAGCTTAGTATAACTTGACATATAGCAGACATTTACTATCAGTTAACTTATCTTACTTTCTCTAATTTTTTTATAACTCTATCACATTACTGATGTTGATAATCATTTTCAAATAAGCCAGTAAAGAAAGTCATCTACACACTGAATCACCAGTCACTGTTAGGTACTAGCTACTGAAAAAACAAACTAATCAAAGCATGAACCTTATAGTCTAAGTATATTTTTTTAAAATACTAGTAATAGAGAAATTAAGGGAGAAATTCTTTAAAGTAAGATCAATGGATATTGAGAAAAAGAGGGACAGCTGAAGAGGTGCTATGACCCCTGGGTTAGAATCTGAAGGGTAAATTAATGTGATCTGATGCACCTACAGAATGGGATGAGATGGCTACTATGACCATTTGAATGGTTCAAACATTTTCCTGGATAGATGCAGGAAGTGGGAAGAATGGTACACCAGGCAGATGGATAATGCATTTAAAAGCATACTGTAGGAACTCTATGGTAACCAAAAGACAAGAGTAATCTACAGATGGACAACCAGGCAAGAGGCTCAACCAGGACCTGCGTGGGGGCTAAGGGGTCTGCATTTCATAATCCTTAAGGATGCAGAAACTATTTCTGAAAGGCAAATAACTAGATTTGTATTTCAGAATGAATTCTGATAAAGGAGGACTTTGTGAATATGTAAGAAACTAGATGTAGCAAGATGTGCTGAACCTGAAAGGTAAGTGCTGGGACAGGAACAGAAATAAAGAGATAGCTATAAGGTAGAACCAGTTTCTCACTGTAATTAAATACACTACATTCTCAATATATTGAATTTTTAAAATTGTATCATAAGGGAAGATGAAGAAATTGAGAGCTGCCAGACTCAAGAGGGATGGGCAAACTAGGTTCACTTGGCCTACCGCTCCGTTAGGCTTACTGTAATGCAGGTGAATGCATCACAGAGAACTACTTTTATACTGTTAATATGGGGGAGTCACACTGCAACAAGACCTTATAATGTATGGCCAGGAGAGACAAAACCACTATTTGATCCTTTATAGGAAATCTACTGATCTTACAACATTATTGCTTGTTACTGAAAACATTCTTAAGAAATAGAGTGCTTCCAAGTGCAGGAAGAAAATCAGAAATCGCTGTTACTGACCAAGGAGGCTGGAGAAGCGTTAGGAAGAGGTGGCATGAGACAGAACCGACCACACACTACACAACATTCACAAAGTCTTTCACTGCAAAAAGTTGCATCTAAAATAAGCATCACTGTTGAGCTGGAGAGATGGCTCAGCTTTTAGGAACACTTGCTGTTCTTGCAGAGGACCTAAGTTCAGTTCCCAGCACCCAGCTGGCTTACAACCAAGGGTGACTCCAGGTCCAAGGAATCCAACGGCGCCGCCTTCTGGTCTCCATGGGCACCAGGCATGTATGTGGTACAGACATACATGCAGGTACTCAAACATACACATAAAACAAAATAATTCTTAAAAAAATGATTGCTAACGAGTACCTGTCCTTGGTATAGGCCAGCATCCTGGATGGTGCTGTCGGGCTTATTCAGTGGCTCAAATGTGTTACTCATATATTTGTTCCACAGTCTGGCCTCCTTTTCATCTGGAATATTGAAGATTTTTCTTATTTCCTTTTCAATCGTATCTGAGATTTAAGAAGGGAAGATATGTAAATACAGTACACGTAAAAATAGTTTACTAGCTACAAAGAGCTAAATTCTTATAAAACTAAACATTATAGATTTATTAAAATAAGGATAAAATAGCAAAAAACAGATAAATATGTAAGAAAATATTTAGAAAGCTTTGTCTTAAGAGTTTCTATGTGCTGTTAAGGGGGAAAATAATAATTTTAACACTGACAGATGATTATTTGAGGAATTTAAGATTGTAAAAGGTAAGAATTAAATTGTCTAACACTAAAATATAATTTGTTCACAGGGTAAACTTTTAACACAATATAAAATCAATGTATTTCTAAGACTATGAAGGAGTTAGAAACTAAACTGTGGGAAGGAAATACCAACAATGGAAAACTGTTCATATTCACAATGCAATCAACTGAAGACTATCTCACACTGAAACATACATTTCCACTGTGAGGTTATGTGTGAGATGGTAAAAATACGTCCAAATATAACATTTTTTTTCCTTGAAGATTTCTTTTTAGACAGGAAGACAACTGCTACACTTATGTGTGTTTTCTTATTTGTGTGTGAGGAGGCATGGGCACGCACGGGTACTGTGGAAGCTCCATGGGTGAACAGACTGTCATGTGTGGCTACAAGTACAACTTTCCCTACCGAGCCACATTGCTGGCCCAGGGCACCCGAGGTTTTTACCTGGGCGACTGCAAGACAAGGTAGTTAATTACCGAGGCAGGGAAGACCATCAAATAGAAGACTTCTCAGCAGGGGAACAAAGCTTAACTTTACAAATGATTCAGACTCTTAGCAGACATATGTGAAGATAGGAGAAGCTGAAATGGTATGTAAAAGTGTTGGGTAGAACATTAGTAA
This sequence comes from Mus pahari, assembly GCF_900095145.1. Classification (NCBI taxonomy): domain Eukaryota; kingdom Metazoa; phylum Chordata; class Mammalia; order Rodentia; family Muridae; genus Mus; species Mus pahari. The sequence continues at coordinate 53,699,369 of NC_034598.1, read as the reverse complement.
AATATTTTAAGCCAGGAAATTAGATGAATTATTAATTTTTATTAATAAAGAATTTTTAGGAAGCCTTACAACAAATTATGTTCTTAGCAGTAGGCCTCAAGTATGTAATGTTGAGTTTTATCTCCCAGTGGACACCCTTAGTGCCAACACAACTCAGAAGGTAAATATCAAAGGCAAGTATTTCAGCCCAAGATGTCAAACTATTTCAAATAAGTCATACGGGCAGTACAAGCTGAAAGCAGAGTGTTTTATTACTTTAGCAGCAACACAAAAATGGAAATTTAATTTTCTAATTTTGGGTAGACAATTTGGTAAAGCTTTTAAAAAATCAGTTTCAATCAAGTTTTTAAAAAGACCACAGGGGGGCTGGTGAGATGGCTCAGTGGGTAAGAGCACCCGACTGCTCTTCCAAAGGTCCGGAGTTCAAATCCCAGCAACCACATGGTGGCTAACAACCATCTNTAACAAGATCTGACGCCCTCTTCTGGAGTGTTTGAGGACAGCTACAGTGTACTTACATATAATAAATAAANAAATCTTTAAAAAAAAAAAAAAAAAAAAAAAAAAAAGACCACAGGGAAAAGTATATATATCCACGTTTCCCTTATTATCCTAATTCTAAGCAATTTGGAAAACATCCATTTAACAGAGTAAGAAATTTCAGGTTTTACAAAAATTCAGTTCATTTACAATTTTATGACATCTATTCAATGTCTATACCCTTAAACAGTTTTAGGATATCTAAAGTATTTGAGTTAAAAGCTGTGTCAGATCAAGCTTTCTGATATTTACAAAATTATTCTCTGTAAATTTTTATTTAGTATGTCAAGTAAAAATTTCCTAATGGTTGTTTTCAATGTAGAAATTAAAATTAGGAGTTTGTAAGTAAAATAATCGCCTAAACAAAAGTTTCTGATGGACTGAGCTTTTCTATAACATTTTTGTTAAAATAAAGATTTATAAATTGCTAGAGATTTTATGATTACTTAAAATGTAGCTTATTTATATTCCACTTGGCTCTTGATCTCTAGCTGGCTTTCCCAGAGCCAAAAGGTGGTGTGCAGGTGCTGGGGACGTTTTCAGGATCCCGACCCAGCCAGCGACATGCCTCTGAGTGTCACAGTGGCCAAGAACATCTTGCAGGTCCCCAGGGCTGTCTGACTGGAACTAGGACTTAGGGCTAACTCAGCAGACAGCTCATGCTGGGGACACCTGGGGCTGGATGGTCACACACCCTGCAAGATAATTTACTATTACTACTTTGCTAAACTGGTCCAGTTGCCTAACAGTATTTCTCCTTATAACCGTGAGTACAGACGCTTACTGGCTTGTATTTTCCAATGAGATCACTGTTATTACTATCTTTTTAATAAATACTTTACTTGAAGATCAATGTGTTCTTATGTTAGCACTGTACATTATAAAGGTAATAAGAGAAGACAGGCTAATGGGGGCAAATAAAATCTAATTATATCACATACATATATGAACATTTCACAGTTATTAGCATACAAATTAACATGTGTAATTACAAAATTTAATGTGTTAAATTCACTGTCAGTATTTGTACATTTATTTATTTTTTTTTGTTTTTGTTTTTTTCAAAAGGAGCTCTGGCAAAGTTTTATTAAAGGAAAACTTTGTTTACTTCTCACCCGTCTGTTCTGGCATGCTTCTAATAATATCAGAATCACCTGCGTCAATGATAGCCAGTGTGCATACTCTGTATGCACACGCTGTGCCCAGTTCAATATTATTGCCACTGTAGTGATGGACCCCAGTTTTAGCTAACATGGCATAGTACTCTATTTCAGATTTCCTCAAAGCTGGACAGTTGTTGGCAAGGATAACCAACTTCGCTTTGCCTTGTCTGATCATCTTCAGAGTCTGTTTGTATCCCTGCACCTACTTCCCACTTTTCATAACAAGTTGGAGCCTAGAGTCGATCGACTCCAGAGACTTTTTCGTCTTCTTTGCGGCCACCAACTTCCTGCCTTAGGTGCGGGACAACCCCCAACCAACACCAGCCGCTAAGATGGCCGGGGAGCGAGAAAGTGTATTTGTACATTTATATCTTTTTATGGCTACAGAGACGTAGGTCTACTGAGAGCTTGAGACTGTTTTTCGACATATTCATGAACAAACCCTCAATATGCTATAATAACATCAAGCCTGCGGCCTCAGCTACTTACCTGCAGTGAAGGACATACCACCTGGCTTTTCCTCCTCCGTACTTTACCAAGTTTTGATTAAAATTTATATTTTGTTGTTATAAATATGGCATGCAACTTTTCAAATGCTAATTTTAAAATGTATTTGGTTTTCTTAAATTAAAAGTGGCACAAACATTAAGTTCATTTAATAAACACAGTGAGAAACAAGCCAGCCCACTGTAAGCTAAGACACATATACAAGAAGCTGAGATGCCGCTATGTTTATGAATAACCTCTCAAAAGGTTAACACCACAGTAGCCTACAACTGAGAATCACAACTGAACATCTAAGGCAGCGGTTTAGACTCCAACCAGGAGTCCCAGGTAAACATCTAAGGCAGTGGTCATCTGGGACAGGAGCCTTCATTACCTATTGTGTCAGCTTTGCTAAACCTCCGAGTTACAACATTGTTCATGTTCCCATTCTCACAGAGCTTCAGTTCTGTGAGGTAGACTTCTACTTTGCAGTGCTTTACAAACATACCCTGTTCTACCACCTTAAAAAAAAGAAAGAAAGAAATTAGTATGAATTTTATCAATATAATGCATTCTCATAGTAACATGTATCTTTAACAAGGCTTAAGAAAAAACTACAGACAGCCAAGGAAATATAATTAGCAAGTATAATCATAATTTAACAGTTTAGAAAGGCATTCTACTAATCTGTTAATATTTTGGTATGTAATAGACCATAAACTTACTCATTTAATCAAAATGATTATACACAAGCTTTTTCTATACAATTCATGTACAGCTCTGAATAAAGATAGAGACAAATGCCTACTTTTTAACAATGCTGAGATAGAAAATGTACATGTATCTGTAAGTACTTTTGTGCTTTATGTAACTGTATCTACGAGGTCTGTTATTACTATTTATGTTAAAATACATCTTTTAAAATAACAGCTCTGGCCCTGTAATAGATACATCCATTTCATTCTAAAATGACTTTGTCTGACCTTCAAATGTGTACTTAGTAAGTCAACGATAACACACAGCAAATAAAAAAGTAGTCAAGCATGCAAGTAAATAAAGTATAAAATGATAATATATATATTAGGTTCACCTTTTAAATAAGTGTATTTCCTTTTGCTCTTCTAAAGGTTAACTGTAGGATTTCAGTCATGAACACTGTCTCTGAAAATAGTAATTGGCCTGATACATGATACATTAGACAGATATGGCAAAGGGAGGCTCCACTGACTTATGCAGACTAGCAGCCTCATATCAAACTCGACACAGGAATTACAAACTCCTCTTTCACGTTCAGGAAAAACTGTTTCAACTCACGGTTTTAAAAGAGTTTATCTGAAGTTTTCTGTATAATCCAACATGAATTTAAATTCCTTGGATATGTTCTCTTAATTATGTTACAAATCTTTAAAACAGTCTAACAGACTACCTATCTCATATTTTAATAGGCTTAATCCATAGTGTAAAACTTAAATTGACTCAACTAAAGATGCTTTAAATCTCTTACACAGAATGATGCTGAGTTTAAAGGATACAACAATATATGGAATTTTTATAACGTTCGTGTAGCTAATTAATAATTAAAAAACTAGGAATCAAATATCACTGCTACTAACAAATTTGGGACGGGGACTCCATAGCTGAGTAGAGACTAAGATACTACACTACTGTAATTATATTTTACTTTACTGGAGTCTACATTACAATATTTCTTTACTAAAATTAAATTCCTACTTAACTCGAAAAAGACTGCTGCTGTTTGCTTCCTCTGGACATTTGTATTTACTGTAAACACCCCCAGCGACTCTGCCCACTCCTTTGCTTCCCTTTGTAGAAATGGACAGAGTGTCAGCAAGGAGCAGAAGCTGGCCCCTCCACCGGACATTTCAATGTTCAGTATTTGGGAGGCAGAGTAGGCTTTTTAACCATTTTTTAAAATTGCATTTTTATTATCATTTAAATTATGATTTTTGTCTCTCCGCTGGTAGTTGGGGTTTATCAAGTATCTCTTCATTATAAATTTCTAGCTTAATCCTAACTAGGGCCTTGGAAATACACTGGATAATTTCTTTTGTTATTTTGGAAGTTTGATGAGCCCGGATATTTTACCAGCTTATCAGTGATTGTCATTAAGAGTATGGCATCTTAATGCCTAATGGACTTTGTCATATGTTTCTGTGAGACATATCTCTGACTTTCCCATGGTAAGGTTACAGTCCACACTTTGGTTTTACCAGTTACTAAATTATTGCTGTTATATTTAAGGATTCCATCTTTAGCTTATTACCCTTATACAAGGACTCTAGGTAACACAAGCAGATGTTGAACACTACTTTGGCAAATCACTAAATTCACGACATGGTGTTTTTAATCTTTCAGTTCACAGTAGAGATATTTGCAAAGGTTACATCCCTCTAGTTTCCAAGACTTCCCTACTTTTCCTTTAAGTATACTGGTATGCTCCTCAATCCCAAATTCTCCTCAGTTTGCTTAGGCTGGTTAGGTTTTTATTGATACTCATGTTTTATACCTTCTGCTCACTGTGTAGCCAAAGCCATAGTTCTTGCTATGTTAATATTACAGTACCCAGATAACTAATATGAGCCACCTACCACTACATGATAAGTTATCTTGAACTTACTAACAGTGAACACCCCACATCATTTCTGAGGATAAAAACCTGTAGATTTAAACTATGCTGGCCTGGGGTGAGAATTCTCATGAAGTTCCTATCAAGCCCTGGGCTATGGCTTCCACCATCTGAAGACTCATTTAGAACTGATATCCACATTTCTGTCTAGGTAGGCTTCTTCCTAGAGTATCTGCATGTCCTTGTTATGCACAGCACAATTCTCCACAACAGAGAAATAAGAGGAGTGGGGAAGGGAGAAAAAAAAAAATACACCCAAGATTTAAACTGCAGGGTTGTGTGTAAGCTAATCTTAAAATATATCACAGCAGTAGACCACACCAGTTATCCTAAAACTAGGGAATTAGCCTCAGGAACATAGAGAGGAGGATAAAGAATTTCAGGTCTTTTCCCCCTCCTCTCCTGTTTGAAGGATCCCTTTCCGTGGGCCCCAGACTTCTGCATTGGCAGTTCCCTTCCTGTAGTCTACTGAGGATAGCACACTGTCTCCTGGCTTCTGCTGTCCCTGCTGGGAAGACATTTCTTTGATTTATGCTTTTTTGAGGACAGTGCTTTATCCTAGCACTACTGAGGAGTAACTTGCTGCCTTGTGAACTTTTGATGTGTTTATATTTCTTCAGTCCGAGGAAGCCCGAAACAGAGCTCTCTGACTAGATGTGTTCTCTCCCAGCTTGGAAGCAGCTTCAGCTGCTCCTATCAGGCAGCCCTCTACCTGCTCCACTCCTCTCCCTGGGATTCAGTGACACGGATACACGTTAGACTTAGTCGCCACACCAGGTACAACTGTGCCTTTTAAAGACAGTATGGCCTTTGCTGTAAATTCTACATTTCTATTTTCTTGAATCTGGTTTCAAGATTCACTTTTCATTGGTTACCACTACACTGAAATGTAAAGTACATTACTTATTAGTTTCAGAAGTGTTGGGATCTTGTTGATTGGTCTTGTACAACTTTTCAATTGTTACTGAGTCTAACATCACAGTTAGCTGGACTCCTAAGGAGCATTCAATTCTCCAAAAATGACAAAAAAAAAAAAAAAAAAAAAGAAAAAGGACCTATATTATACAAACCAGAATAAATTATTCAATAATGTCACCTCATTTAGCTTGAAATTTTGTATTTTACAGGAGTAATACCCACTTTATTAAAAAAAAAAGTTTACTTCTCTAAATTATAATTGTAAAACATCAACAAAGATTGAAAGATTGCATCTTCATTTTTAAAAATATTTTATGTTCCAAAACCACTTCAACTTTTAGTTTATTTTTAAAATTATCTTAGGAAAAAAAAAAAAGCAGTGTATGCATTTTGTTCTTATGTCCTCAACCGAACAATAAAGATGACATTAATTCTGTGTTAATCAGCTAATCACATGCATTGTTATGTCCTTAGAATGGTGAAAATGTAGGTAAGTTCCTATATTTGTGGTCAGCTATTATAAGAATCCAGTGCATAGGAAAGATTTTCTGGCTTTTCTCCCAATGTAAGAAGGCTTGAGAATTCATTGAATTACCAATATGAGCTACTCAACAGAAATATATTTATACTCAGTTACCTCTCAAACATACCTTTCTTGCTATTGGCTCCTGGCCTTCCATCAGTGTGTACCAGCTGACAAGTTTATTCCAGCCCTCAGTTGGCAATAGTATGTAATCCAACTCATCGATAAGGTGCTCCTTAAGTGACTGCGCGTCACCATCTACAGAGGGAGAAATAAACTCAGCACAGAGCAGGAAAGCCCTGTACGCAGCTCTCAATGCACATGCACAGCTACACACGAAATAAATACTCAAACTCGTGAACACAGTCTCAAGTATTTACAATAATGAACTCTGAAAAAAACTCTAAGAAGGTTCAAATCAACATATTTTGATATAAACTGTTGCCTGAAAAACTTTCAAAGGATTTTCTTAGATTCCTAAAATACTAACTCATTAATATTAGCTAAGATACCAACAGAAGAGGTTCCTCAAATATTTGAGTATCAGTGATCCAATGGGAGCCATTCTAATGTTAGATAATTTAAGTGTAGGAAATTCATGAGTAAGTCAGTAACTTTTTTTTTTTTTTTTTTTTTTTTTTAAGGACAGGGTCTTGTGATGAGGTTCAGGCTAGACAAGAATTTGTAACCCTCCTGCCTCAATTTCCCAAGAGTTAGTATAGACGTGCTACAAGCTGGTATCAAATTAACAACATAGTAAATGACTCCAATATATGTAAGCTTGGAAACCATGATAAAGGTTTTTAACGTTATTCTGCAAAGCATCTACATCATTCCAGAAGACCCACAAGTCTGGAGTCATCCCTAAAGCTAAAGCAGTGGTAGTTGCACAGAAGTGACCTAGGTTCTGAGATGCTTTAAAATGTCTAAGCTAAATTCACAACTTTTGTATAATTCAGGGCAGAAACCTAGGAATAATTTCCTGAGTCAGAAAAATGGCACTGTCCCATTCTGGGACTCATTTATTAATTGGTCATTTGAGGTTCCAAAGTACTGAAAGAAAACTAGCTCAACTAACCTAAAGGTGATTTTCTTGCCGAGTTGATTTTTGTCATCAAAGGAAGGAACATTGTTTTCTGTGGCATTTATGACAAGAATATATTACTACTACAGAAAAAAAGCTCAAGAGAGTAATAGAATATTATTCTTTTAGAATTCGTCTGTGGATTTCTGAGGTTTGAGGAAGATATGTTTTATTTATATTGAAACAAAAGCTGGCAATGTCTGAATTTTACATTTTCTTCAATAGTAGAAGTAAAAAGAGTACTAGTTAAAAATGATTACATTTACTGTGTATGCATGGTACATACACATATGTGTTATGGCACACATATGGAGGGAGGTCACAGGACAACTTGGCTCCCTTCTTCAACCACATGGATCATGAGAGGCTGAATTCATGTCTTCAGTACTGGTGGTAAGTGCCTTTACTATCTAAGCTGTTTGACCAGCCCTGAGCATGAATTTTAAACACAGCCTCTTTAACTGTGATTATAATTTTTAAATTGTCAGTAAATACAATTTGGAATGCATTGTCAGAAACTCTGAGGATCAAAGAAAATGACATATGCTAAGTAAGCAAGCCACACTATGAGACTTCGCACAGCAGGTAACCTATGGCAGACACACTATTGTGAATTCTCTAAACAGCCTTGCATGATGGGTGTCTTGACTGTAACTTGCCTAGGGTAATCATACAAAATCAAGAGCAATGGATGGAGCATTATAGTCTAGAAAACCTTGCTATTAGCTGGGTATGGTGGTGGTGCACACCTTTAATTCCCAGCACTTGGAAGGTGGAAACGAAGGTCATCAGCTACATAGTATATTCTGTTCAAAGGCCAACCTGAGCTTGGAAGGAAGAAAAAAAGAGGAGGGGTAAAATCCTTGTATTTTATTCAACGTTTATTTTTTCAGAGTAACATTAAGAATTAGATAGTTCCATTTTCACTAGCAAATAGACCAAGAGATAAGTTACCCAAGCTTCAATAAACACACATTTGCAGAGACTGAATTCAAACATGAATGTATACATTCTAATTCCATGTGTTTTATCACATAGTACAATATAACCTGAATAAAACTTTGAAAGAATTTAAAAATCAAGACTTATGTGTTATTTTCTATATATCTAAGTTTAGGTAAACAGTTTGACTATGTGACAGAATTCACATAATAATATACTGAGTAGACAGAATAAAATAACCACTTTGTGTGTGTGTGTGTGTGTGTGTGTGTGTGTGTGTGTTGTGTGTGTGTGTAGAGTACACCTTTCAAATTAAAGAGAAAGGAAGAGAAATTTGATTTATCACTCTGTGTTTAATGAGATGAAACTGTTGAACATAAACTATATTTACTTAAGTTACACGATTGGTAATTTTTTTAACAGAGGAGAAAATTTATTAGGCTATGCTTGCAGACGTTCCAGTGGCTGTAATGAACTAACAGTTAGAGCCACATCCTTCTACAGGACAGAACACACTGGAATCACAAATTCTAAGTCTGGGTTGTATATATCTATAAAGACAGCCCTACTGTCCCTTGCATGATGAGCCAGAATGGAGGCTCACGTTTCATCTTCACAGTCCCGTATGCTGGCCTCTTACTTGTCAAGCATGAGCTAGATATTATTAACGAACTCACTCAGGCCTATTAAACATGGCTCCACAGTCAAAAAAGCACCTCTCATCTGAATGTGCATATGAATTTTGTTCTCAAGGATAGGTTGTAGTATAACCAGAAAATTCCACTTCCTGGTTCTTCCATACTGTGTAAGAGAGATAATTTCCTAGGGTATGATCCTCCTTGTGCAATACAAATGTAACAGTGTCTATGTGTTCCAACTGCTAGGACCTTTTCAAGACTATCTTACTCTTCTGCTAGTTCTCTACATCTCAAATCCTGGTATTTTTCTCTACAGCACCTGTTCTCTTTTATTGCACTTGCTTCCAGGGTTGCCACATGGTGCAGGGGCAAAGGAACCTGTGTCTCATGCCACAAGTATATGGGCAAAGCAGAGGTAAGCTCTGACCTAGCCACACAAATGTGAAATGGTAACTCATCTATCACTCCAAAGTCCCCTGTGGCTCTGTAATCTCCTTTCTGCCTGTCAAGATTCTATTATTACAGTAATCATTATTTATGTTTTACAATGGACGAATTTGTATTTCCTAGAATTTTATGAAACTATTACCTGTCTTTTGTTACTGTAAACAAATCTATATCACCTATAACTGTACATAAAACAATATATTCTCTTTTTGTTTGGCTTCATTCATACTATTATATTTTGAGATCTATAGATACTTTACCAGCAATTTATTCATTTTTAAGTGCTAGTAGGGTTTCATTATATGAACATACTATCATTTGCTTATCTATTCAGATACTGACTGGCTCTTAGGTTGCTGGCACGTTTTTCTACAAAGGTTTATACTATGTGAACAATCATGTGGAATTTTTCTTACGGGCAAATGCTTTACTTCTTCATAGTCTCTTAGTAATTACCTCGCATACTATGCCTGGGTACTATGGCTAACAGATGTTTCACTTTAAATCTATTTGTTGTCCATGCTAGTCAGCAAATATCAAGAGTGATTCTCTTAAGTTTTAATTAAATTATACATGTGTAGTGTGGTATGTATGTATGTATGCATAAATGTTTGTGTGCCTGTACCGTGAGGTGAGGCACCCAATACCCCCAAGCTAAGTCAAGTCGGAGGCAGCTGTAAGTTGACAATGCTGCTGCTGCAGACTGACTTGGGTCCTTCGCAAGAGAAGCGCACACTGTCGTCTGCTGAGCCACCTCTCCAGCCTCTACACTCCCCATTTCTTTCATACTAATAAAGGTGAACACTTATACCCACTCTTCTGGAAAACTATTTTCTTCTTTGGCATGGTAGCATGCAGATGCACATACTGTATGGGTATATTCACGTGTGTGGAGTTACATGTGCATGTATATAGATGGAAGGCTAGACTAAGGTGTTCTTACTCATTTAAGACAGGTGTCGCAATGGCTTTAAGACTTAGCAGAGTAGAATGGCAGACCAGTGAGCCCAGGTCTCCTGTTCCACAACACAAAGGTGGTGGGTGTGCACTAGCAGGTCTGGCTGTTTACACGAGGCTCAGACTCAAGTCCTCATCCACATGCACTAATAACTTACTCCTCTGCGACTTGAGCAGCCCCTCTTCTGAAAAAGTCAGGGAAAAGACTTGTTCAAGTTTCTTGCCTATTTTTTCCCCACTGGGCTCAATGTTTTTTTAAAAGCAGGTTTTATTCTTTCATGGTAAGTAAATATACTTTGATGTGAATGCTTCTAACTACTGAGATGGGTTTTATGATGTAGAATGCGGGCCACTTAAGTTAATGTTCTTCCCATTAGGCTAGAGATTTTCAGAATCTTTCAGTCTTACTATGGATGTGTCTTTTCTGTCCTTTGCATGGATATCATCAATTACAAGGGCTCATTTATTTCTTATTTTTAAATTTTGCCCAGGATTCTATAATCTCTCATTCTTTAATGTTCAACTTACAAACCACAGGTCAGGGGCATACTCTACTCTTCTTGCTTCTTCTGTAGAAAACTTTCTGGTCTAAGTGTTCCTTCATCTTGCAGAGCTGTGCTAGGTGCAAGAAGCCCATGCCTCTTATTTTTATATTTTCCTGTCAAAACTAAGCTGCCACCAGTAGCCCCTGAGTGTGACACAACAGAAACCAATCTTCAGGTAAGACACGGAAACAGGCTTAGTCTACTCCTTTACTGTGGGGCACAACCATCCAGTTTTGTGACACCGAATACACAGGGCTGTGGCAACTAAAGCCAGCGTCTTCCTCATCGTCCTTAGTTCTTCACTTCTAGGCATCCAAACCACACCAGTGTGTGTCTACATACGGAGCTTGGACAGAAACCAGTCCTGCCACTGTCACCAGCAAGCCAAGATGTTGGAATGTGCCTTGTTTCTTACTGTCTGTCCTGGCAGAAAAGCCTCAATCTCAGAGTATTCTATGACAGCAGCCAACCAGGTACTATTGGCCTCTGTGAACAGCTCTTAGACATCAAAACTAGCCTGATCCATTCAGTGCTACACGTCAGGTGAAACATTAAGCAACTTGGCCACGAATGGAGCTTAGAGGCTAACCAAACTCAAACCTAGGAAGTTAAATACACATTCTTTATTGTCTTTCTCTTAAATGGAGACAACTCATGGTTATATAATCCTTTTAAACATAATTGTAAAACTATATCGCTGTGATACACATGGTGGTGCAGGCAGATGTCCCACTGTGGATCATGGAGTGGATGGAGGTTAGAGCTTCAGTCATTCAGCTCTATGGTCTCATCCCTGACTATATTGGGTCACAGTGTGATGCTGGGATGGACGGCTTACTCTTTTTAAACGTAGGAGCTGGAGGAGTTCCAGCCAGTGGAGAGGGCTGAAGGACAGTGCAAAAGTCAAGAATGTGAGCGTATACTGGTGATCACTAACTCTGAAAATGTCCTATCTCCATTAAGAAAAACAGCATGTGTGATACCATTTCCCCAAACCAGAAAATATGCTTGCTAATTTACATGCTTCATTTTAACATTTCAATTCTAAATCATGATTACATCATAAATACGAAAGGAAAATGCGTCTGATATATATACCAAATAATTACAGAATGATCTGCAAATAACTATCTTTTTCTCCCCATGCCAGGTTTTTTTTTTTTTTGGGGGGGTCTCATTATGTATTCAAGGCAGACTTAAAATAGTGATTCTCCTGTTTTGGCCTCTTGTCTAAAAACTTCAGGTGTGTGCTACCTACTATGCCACACTTGCAACGAACTGCTAAGTACCAGCTTATATACATTAACTTTCTCCATTAGTATACCCATGGACACTTACTCATTAAACTTGACACATTTACAACTTGACTGAAGAAAATAATACCTTTGAGAAGTCCAGAGTTATCGATGGGTCCAGGATAGACATTTTGATCTCCCATCTGGTATTTGTCCCAACTGTCAAAGCCAACATATTTTTTCCACTGTTTGAACCACCGACTATCTACTAGATACCTAAAAAAGACAAGACGCTGGTTAATGAAAATACCTGCAAGTAGAAGAAGAGCAACAATCTGCTTCTGTTATTCTGTTTTGCATTAAAGAGAATGTCTCCTTCAAGGGACTAAGAACAAGAGTAATGTGTAGTTACAGCTGCACTGCACTTAATGCATGGAGGAAAGACTTGGTTTCTACAAACCATTTTTATCATTCTCAAGTAGTTACTACTTGAGGTCATGTGTTGATGTAAGCATGGAAAGCGATCTCTGCAGCATGATACAAAAGCATTCAAATGATAAACTCAGGGAACCCTTGTCAGTTGAACAAAAATTGTAAGAATCAATAAGAATTTAAGTACAATGTAATAAGATATAAAAATGGCTTTTTACTAGAGGTTTACAAATACAATATGTATATCATATGCTTTAATGTGTTTTTAAGAAAGGAAAACATGTTACTAAGGGGTTTAAAAGTTAACTATGTTAATTGTAATCACACTTAGAATTAATAGTTACCACCCAATTTTTCAACACTACTACTTTGTACTGACTTGCTACAACAGTACTGTACGATCTTTTGGACATCATTTAGCCAGGTTCGAATGCAGGCCAAAGCAGCAGTAAAAATTAACAGGTTGCTTAAAGCTTGGTGTGTGCTGCAACTCTGAGGGGATCACCGGTCTAACATTTTTGGGCTTACCACATACAGCACAGGAGAAATGAAAAACCCACAGTTAGATCTGAAAATAGCTAAAGCAAAGGCACCAACTGAACAAACCCTTCTAATTCTTAAAGAATATTCATGAGCAGTCTCCCTCCCTAACAGTGGATCTGAAGAAGTCTGCAGTGCCCAACCCCACTGCAGTTATGCAACTCAGGGCCCTCCTCACACTGGACAACTTTCTGAGGTAGCAATTCTTAAGACAATCCAGTGCTGACCTTACACTTGGTTTAAAATAATCACAGTACAATGTAATAATTTGATATTTTTCCCATGAAAATATGATCTTCCCCACCTAAATTCTTTTTTAAAAGTCAGTAAGAACATCCAAAAAAAGGAAATCACACAGTAAATTTTAGATTTTTCTGCCTTTTCAATTTAGTTAAGATATTAAAGCAGGTGACTTGCTTTCTCCTAAGATGACACACTGAGAGACTTCTCCTATTTCACTCATCTACACATTTATCATTATCCCAATTCTACAGTGTTTTAATTACCTTAATCAAGATACCATGTAAAACATTCCCTTCAGCTCTCTGTTATAGCTGCCTTAGCTGTATGTGCTGTATTTTCAAAGCAATTTTATCAGGTTCTACCAAAAAATAAGATTATGATTAGATTGCACTGAAATTAATAGAAAGATTTTCTTCCCGTAAGAATCCAAGTTAGTTTGTTAGAAGAAAAAACTTCATTCATACAAAATACTTCATTGCTAAATAACTAGTTAATACTTGGGGTCAAGAAGGAAAAACAATCCCCTCTGCACTTTACAAAAACATCCACATGTTAACAATTCATGAAAAACCTTGTCTATCAAGCAAAACCTGGCCAAACCATAGAGCAGCTCAGTTCTGCCGTGTCTTACTTGTCGGCAGGGCAGGTGAGGGCCCACGTGCACTGCCAGCACCCAGGAGACTCAGCTGGAAGAGAGCAAGCCTGACATCAGCCTGGATAGCCAAGCCAGCAATACACACACACTCCAGCTCCAAGCCAAACCAAACCAAAATTAATCTCTGTCAATTATATTTTATAGTTCTTGGTAGTTTTGTTGTTACTCTTTTTTTTTTTTCTTTTTTCTAGACAGGGTTTCTCTGTGTAGCCCTGGCTGTCCTGGAACTAACTCTGTAGACCAGGCTAGCCTCGAACTCAGAAATCCGCCTGCCTCTGCCTCCCAAGTGCTGGGATTAAAGGCGTGCGCCACCAACGCCCAGCCAGTTTTGTTATTCTTAACTGATACATAGAAATCCTGTTTATAGGGTACCCTATGTTGTATTATCCATGTACAGAGTGCAATGTTTACATCAGCATGAATAGCATTCCTTCAGGTATTTGTAAAGTGCTTTCTTCTAGCTTTTTGAAATATACACTACATAATTAGTATCTCTAACACCACAGTGTAACACCAGAACTTAATTCAAACAATCTAGTGTCCACAGACCAAACTCTCCCTAGCCTCTAAACATTCAACTCCTAACTGCTATGAGATTAACTTTGAGTGATTTACGGTTAAATCACTCAAGTGTGGATCTAAGTTTTACTTACTACCATGTCTGCTGCTGGTTACAGGGTTTTACCCTTCCTTATGGCAAGAGCAGCATTCCACTGTGTACCTGCACCATGTTTTCTTTACCCAGTCACTGGCTGGCCATGAGACACTGATGCTGTTTACAAGAAATGCTTTCTAAAGTGCACAATCTCCTATCCACCAGCTGCCCGAGTCTATTCTGTTGGACATGCCCTTGAGATTTTTCTGTTCTCTCAACCACACAGCTCAGTCTAACCTGGATTCACAGATCCTCCTGCATCAGCCTCAGGAGTGGTGGGATTAGTGGATATGCCAGCACGCATTAGGCTCTTCTTGATTTGTTAAGTATAAAACACATAATGTTGCTGCTGTAAATAGTTTTCTAGTTCAATTTTCACTTCTTATCTAAGCACTGACCAGGACTGCTACATTAAGCTAGAAGAAAAACAAGGTCATCTTGCAACTCTGGTACACTTGCAACTAAGTATGGAGACCAGGCTGGCTTAGCACTTTGAGAGATCTGCCTGCCTGCCTGTCTGCCTCCCCTGTGCTACCACATCCAGCCAAAATCTTTTTTTTTTAAATAGGACTATCTAAACTTTTACCATTTGATAAAATAATTTGCTATTGTGCTAGACAAACCACCTTCTATTTAATGTGTTTTTATACTATCATGAATAAGTAGTGTGTGAAAATTTTCTGCATTTAGCATGACTTCATTCTTCTACTGAAATGACTGTAACTTTTCATTTCTTTATTTCAGAGACACGACTTTGGCGAGGATGGGGATGGTCAGACCCTAGGGATCTGATAGTACTTACATCACTGTTTGGGGACTACATTTGTTTTGATGACTAGTTAATTTTTCTTAAATACTTTTGGCTTTTACCTTTCAAATGGAGACACAGATTCCCCAACTAGTTGTCTTAAATATCTATAGCATTAAAAGGCAGAAATGTGAACTTGAAATGCCATTAATATAATAATTTAAAATGTTCTATATTAAAAATGTAAAATTTAAGAAATGTAGAATTTATGTAACAGTATTAACTTTCTATATACTGATACTATAATAGACTTTTTCTTTGATATTTAACTTCAATACTAGTTTCTTTCTAAGGATTACATTTCTACTGTAGGCTTTTATATCTTATTTACAGAATTATGTAGGAGTGTTTTGGAAACATTAACATGCTAGAATGCAATTATTATGTTAGGTGACTCATAACAACAATGACAGTACCATTATTAGGATGGGTGTTAGTTCAGGAGCTGGTGAGGGTGTGGACAAGATGAGGAATAAGAAGAACTCTTGAGCTTTGGTAGGAATGAAAAATGGTGCATTACTTGTGAAAAACAGCATGGAGGTTTCTCAAAAATAATAATAAAAAAAAATAGAGTATATATGATCTAGCAACCCACTTCCTATATTATATCAAGAGCTGAAGACATATATACATTTCCATGTTCACTGAAACATTAAGACACAAAACCCTAAATAGCTACATATAGATAGCTAATAAAGAAAATGTGGAATAGACAAACGATGCAATACACAGCTTGTAACAGGAAGGAAATCCTGTTATATGTACTAACAGATAAACCTGGAGGGCATTATGCTAAATGAAATACTGGTTATAAAGACAAATGTTCAGGATTTATTCACATGAAGTATATAAAATATTCACAGAATTGCAGAGTAGATGGTAGACACCAGGAGACATGAGAAGAGACATAACTTGCTGTTCAGTGCTTACGGTCTCAGTTACACATGAGGACGGAGTTCAGATGAGCTGTGTGTGCTTACAGTTAACAAGACTGTATTTATTGCAGGGTGCATCTTATGTCAAGAGTTCTTATCTCTAGGCCAGGAGACAGTTAAGCGGGTAGACATACATGGCCATGCCTGACTGCTGGACCTCGATCCCTGATATACATATAGTGCAAGAAGAAAATTAATCCTTTAACTTGTCCTCTGAGTTCCATATGCGTGCTGTGCATTGCCCACATACCACCCCCAAATCAGTGATAAATGTAAGAAAATGCTTTTTAAAAAGTTCTTAGCACAATATAAAAGTGATAGATGATGGTTCAATTTGAATCCAATGCAAACTGCATTGTACACTTGAACAGTATTTTATATACTATCAGGCAGAAGTGTGTGTGGGGGGGAGAAAGTGGTGTGCCCGTGATGCTGGGAAATGAAAGGCACTGACCTCTGGTGCTCTAGAGGCCACACCCTAACCTAACTCTACTTGTAAGAGACAAGTGAACCTGAAATCGGCCTGCTGGACTCAGCCTTAGGAATGGACAAATGCGCACAGCTCAGGCACCTACCCAAATTTACCATGGGTACAGCCGTATACGTCTCACCTGATCTAAATCTTTCTGGGACTTACTGGAGAATCCACTTTGCACCAATTCACAGTAACACACAAGCTATAATACTTCTCAGTTCCACCTATAAGCAAATCTCATCTTTCACAATAAAATTTCATATTTAGTGTGGCATTTGTGTATTTCTTAACCATTTAACATTAAAACTGTCTTATAACTTTATAAGGCTTTTAAAGAAAGACCTTTAAAGTAAATAAAGATAAATGTGTTTGTACCCTAAGCCCAATATTATGGATGTTCTGTGCTTGAGTGTTGTACCCTAAACCCAATGTGTCCAGTAATTTGAAAATTGTTTTCTATCTTATGTGTATGGGTCTTCTGCATGCATTTATGCCGTAAGGTGCGTGCTGGCTCCACTGGAGCTGGAGGTATGGAGAGCCGGAGCTGTCATGTGGTTCCTGAGAATCGAACCCTGGTCCTCAGGAAGAATAGCTCTTAATTGTTGCACTGCTTCTCCAGCCCATCCCTGTCAGCTTTTGCATATCAAGGTGGTTTATAGATCACAAGCGTGTTACAGCAGAGCTGGCATAAAAGTTATAGTTGGATGAAAATATTCGTGAGAGGCTGGGAAGACAGTGACAGCCACTTCAGAATGGTGGCCGACTGAGCAAGTGGGAGGAAGGAGGATTAGGGGAACAGTAGAAGAGGCGTACACGGTGCTTACATTCCTTCTCACAATTCTGTCTGATGTCATGAGGACAGTAGATGGCTTCACTCTCTAGTTTGCAGAAAAGCTAGAAGTGTGACATCCCAACGTCATTCTTCCTGTAAGTTTAACTCTTTAAATCCCAGGCCACCTATCTGGCTGCTGAGCGTTGGCTCTAACACACCCCTGTCTCTGTGGAGGTTTTCCCAGCAGACAGCTTCTTCTCTTATTTCTTCCCCCTCTGTTGAACAGCCAGCATGTGTATGGAAGGCTCACTCCCCAACTCATTCACTTCCCGCCTGCCTCCTTCTCACTTTTCTGACAGGGCTTTCCCATCAACCTTCAGTTCCCACAGTTTCCTCTTTCTCTCCAACCTAGTATGGAGGCTGGTCTTCCTATGCCAACACCAGCTGCATACAGAGTCAACAGACAACCAACTGAAGGCTGTTACAATTTGACAAACCTGCTCACCCTGTAAAACTTGTCATGCTGATTTTGCCGGGTTGGGGGGGACAATTGCTGGATTTTAGCCTGTTCCCACCTGAGTGCCAGTGTCAGAAAAGCTAGTCTGTGAGCCCCTTTGCTTCAGGCCCTCATAGGACTCTGCACAGTAGGGCTAGATCTCAGTGCTTATTATTCCCATACAACTAGATTTTTCCATAGAAACTTCAACCCCAATCTTCTTCACCTACCTCTATCTTTACTAATTTTTATTATCATTCAAATTAATTATTTCCCCAGTGATTTAATTTCCTGAGCTAGCTGTATCCTATGTAACAGTAGCCAACACATATAGGACAATTGTAACCACTTGTAGCTCTCCTCTTTACTGTCTAAAGCTCCTTATCTGTGGCCTCCCCACTCCCTCACTTTTAGTGGCACAAATTACTGTAAACGCTGTCCAGTTTCTCTCACTGTTTCTGATTTTTCTTACTTAACTCTGTTCTCCATTCTGCAGCTAGAGTAGTAAAGTTTTTTACATTGTCCCAAGGGTGAGTGTGGTAGGAACAACTGAGCATGTAGGGAAGGCAGAAAAGACCTGTGAGAGTTGCTTCTCTCCTTCTATCATGTGGGTCCCAGGAATAACACTCAGGTGTGTGGTAGGCACCCTTACTTGTTCAGTCACCTTACTGGACCCATTGCAAGATTTTAAAAAAGAAAACTACAACTAGAACAGAGACTTCCAGTGCCCAGGTAACCTGTGGCCTGGCTCACTGCTCTCCAGCCCTCAGATTTCAGGCACTTCTAACCTATTTTCTACTTGCACCTTAACTCCATCACTTAGAAAGAACTAATTTGTATGACCCATTTTTAAGCCTAAGCTAACACAAAAAGGAATCCAAGAAGGAGGTCAAGTATGATTGTTCTTAAATTGTTCATCTAGAAAGCAAAGACACACTCACTGATACCTCGAAATGGAGAGGCCACAATGAGATGACCCCACAACTTTGACATGTGAGTTAGGATAAGCACAGGAGAAGCAAGAAAGAAACAATGTTAGTAATGCGTGACTTTTACTGCATCAGTTCCCTGATCTCTAACTTCTCTTTCTTCTGGAAGAAGGAAGGAAGGAAGGAGGCCAGTAAGGAGGGAAGGGAAGGGAAACATGCTAGGACATGTAGGACAGCCTCTGAACCAAAGTCCTACAACCAGCCTCTCGTTAACGACTTCATTGCATGCACACATAGTCCAGACGCTAGGAATCATCCATGCACATACTACTGAACCATGTGAACAAAAAGCACTGCACACAGCCTTTCTGGATCCCTCTCTTTGCACCTCTTACCCTGAATTTAGCATTTATTATTCCATAACTGTATTTAAAACCCAATATATAGACTACTTCATGTTTTCAAAGTTCAAATGTAACTGCTTTTCCACTAGGGGAATTAATGTGGGTTAAGCACCCACGTAAGATGCCACATGATTTCCCATTGCTGAGGGTGTTATAGTGTTGTTCTACCTCATCAGATAGAAACACTGAAAACCATCTGATATTGTTCTGATAGTCAGCAGACCTATCTTCCTTTTCCTCTAAATTTTATCACATCTATCTATCTACCTATCTATCAATCAATCATCTATCCATCTACCTACCTACCTACCTACCTACCTATCATCTCTCCATGCATCCATCTGTGTATCCTCACTGCCAGTGAATGTGTGAAGATGCATACATGCTAGTGTTCATGTGGTGGTAGAAGGACAATGAAGGAGTTGGTTCTCTCCATCATGTGGGCCCTGAGACACAGACGTCACTAGGCTTGGCTGCAAACTCCTTTACCTGTTCAGGCACCTACCTGGCCCTTATATAGGTTACTCACATAGTAAGTAGTGTTTATATCTTTAGGTCATATACAGTAAAAAGTTAGGAGAGCGATGTCTGGGTAAAAAGATGTACAATATTTACAGTGTGACTAATACTGTCAGCTATCATACACAACATTCACTGGGTAAATACTGCCAATTATCGCTAAGAAATACAGGGAAGGAGATAATCTGCTTACAAGATTACTAATAATAATGTGTAGTGAAATACTTATATATATACTTAAAATACTACATAATTTCAATATATCATACTGAAGCAGGAAAGCCAAAACAACTAAAAGAGTTGCTGGAAGAGTCTGGGCCGAAATGGGAGGTGACTGCTAACTATATGGAGTGTCTTTAGGGATGATGAAACTAGATATATACACTGCTATCCAGAGAGCTGTCCACTTTTAGTGGGAATATTATGTAGTACATAAATTATATTGAAATACAGCTTTTATTCTGTATTTATAAATCAAAGTGTGGAGGGATTACACATCTATATTGATTACGATGGCCCACCAGTTACAGGTGCTTGCTGCCAAGCCTCATGCCTTGAGCTTGGTCTCTGGGACCCAGATGAGCAGACTCCAGACAGCTGTCCTGATCTTCACCCTGACACACGCCCACACACACTTACACAATAAACGTGTGCTGAAATTTTTATAAAAGAATCAGGAAGATGTATTTGAAGTCAATGTAACACAGGATGATACAGAAAGTAGTAAATAATTTACAGGAAAGGGCAACCTCACATGCATCAAGTCAGAAGGTATAAGACAGTCTGTGAAGACAGAAGATTCTCGGGTCCCCTATATGGATAACAGATGAAACGATGTTTAACTAGTATGACTAAGTTAGCACCTCTTGATTTCAATACTTTTTAATTATCTACTTTTAGAGAGTTAATCTGAGAATGGCTCAAGTCACTCATGGGAAGATGATATAGCTAGTCTTCTGGCAGGCGGATAGACTGCCTAGGTCAGAATCCTTCCTCTCTCACTAATCCACCACATGACTGTGTACATGGAACTCTTCAGTTTCTCTACCTATAAAAATAACACTACTTATTTCAGACATGTAAGAAAACTGTCAATACACTAGTGATATTTTTGTAAACCACACCCACAGAAGATTTATGTATCTTCTTAGAGCCAGAAAGTTCAACATTAAATTTATTCAATATGAACATGATTTTTCTAAATCTATCAATGATAAACCTCTTGACTTGTTACTTTGTCAATATGTAAAAACAGAATAGAAAAACAAACCCAAATTATCAAATAAATTATCTTTTGCCAAAATAAAGGACCCTGTTCCTCTTTTATACAAGTCATTAATTTTGTCTTGAATATCCCCAGGCTTTGATATAACCATCTCTATAACTTAAAACAGTCCAGCATTAAAAACTCTTTGGGTATGTATGACAGCCTTTGGGGATTTTGTTTTTTTACAAAGGGAGCTTTTTTTGTGGATACTTCTGCTAAACAATTTCCAGTAACAGTAGAGAATTCACCCTAGAACCTGGGCCTGTCAAACTAGCAGAGGGTAGAAGGGGCAGTCACTATTTTTAGCCCTCCTGCTGAAGAAGAAAAAGCAGCCCACCCCACCCCCCCTTTTTGTTTGGAAAGCTGGGGAGAAACCATGTAGGGGCTGAGGAGATATTCTCTTTGGGTAAAGACCTTCGTGGGCTGAGGAGCTCTCCTCACCACCAGAGCTGTACTGGAGAAGGAGGCGGACAGTAGACTCCCTGGAAGCCTGGGCTGGCCAGCCTGGTCTTCCCAGAGATGGACAGCCCATGTTAAGGTGGAAGGCGAGGACCAACTCCCAGGGCTGTTCTCCACCTCCATGTGCACCCACAGCATTCACATGAACACATTCACTCTCGTGGACAGAAAATAACAAATCCATGTAAACCTTAGTTACTGATGAAGGAAGCCATTACAAACGCAATCAAATACACATTACAAATTCCTAAAGGAGTTTCCTACCTTATTTCACAATCTGAATTTATTTCCAAAGTGCATTTCTTGATGTCTTCCTTACATACTATAATGTGTACTAAAAACCGAGGCCAGTTAGTTGCTAGTCTTCTCTGAGGTTTGTTTAGTAGTGATTTTTGTCTGTCTGTTTGAACTAGATGATAAAATGTAAGAATGTAGTCATCTCCCCACCTAAAGACTAGATAAGAAAACCTAAAGAAGAAACTTGAGGGGAATAACGAAGACAGACTATGAATTAGTGATAACCCAGAGAATGAAAACATAAAGGACAAGCTGGAATGACACTATTGAAGAAAAAAACCAGAAGCCCAAACCCTAGCAACTGGAAACATTCTGTGTGAGAACTAAGAAGGAAACAGAATGGCCACTGTCTGGATTACATTTAGTACTAACAGCATCAAATTATTACTAGGGGGAAAAATGATAGCACCTATGACTTTAGAATTACAACCATGTATTTAAACAAACTCAGACATTCAACAGAGTTAAGGGCACGCACTTTAAGGCATACATGTTGAAAACAGTGGCTGGCATGGTTTAAGCTAGTCAATAAATGCGCATCTGCAGTGGCACTGTGTGATCCACTCCTCTCAAACCCCTCACCTACAGGAAAGACACACAAAGACATTTTGGGTGCCGATTTTAAGGATGGACTAAGATGCTTACACATTCAGCCTGCATCAATTGTTTTTACAAAGTCCCTTTTACTTGTCAGTCCACATACCCAACAGTTTAGACTTAACCTTCCAATAATATAACTAAGACAGCAAACAATGAAGTGATTCTCAGGTGAGAAAAGTCTCATTTTACACTCATAGTGAAACAGACGAAGCCAGTGATGAAGACAGCCCCACAGACTGCCCGGCAGCCATGGAGCCGTGAAGCCTGTTGGATCCTCAGGACACTCCTGACGTGGCACCATGGCTAGGCCTACACTTGCCATTCTCTGCAAAATGCTTTTTGACTTTACAAGTTCATTAAAACAGTACTAAAACTTTTCAGTTGGTAATTATGGATCATAAACTATGTTTTTTTTGTGTAGTGCCAATAAACAAATGCTTTTAAGATACAGACAGAATACTAAAAATACTTGACAAGAGCTTACTACCATATCTGTTGTGATGTTTCTGCAAAATAGTAAGAATGGGTCTTATTACCTGTAATATAAATGTATGATTACTGATAATTAAAATTCAAAGCCTGTTATCAGTAATGATCACGGATAATTTGGTCACGAGCATTCAAACAAAATGACAATTGTCCTATATATTCAGTTATTTGTCTGTCCATCTTTAACTATTATTGTTTTCTGGAAGCGAGATGCTAAGAGATCCTACACACTCCATTAAATCTAAACGAGCAGCCACAAGAGACGAGTGTGGGTGAAAACGCTAGAATTCTGTTGCGAGATATAAAATGGGCTTCCTTTAAAGAGGAAAAGAAGTATTTTTTTCTCCTTAAAGTATAACTATTTTAAATAAATCTTGAAAATTAAGAGACAGTTTAGAACAGTAACTTAAGGGCATAAACCTAAGATCCAAACTAGTTATGGTGAAATTCCAACTGCTGTGTGAAGATCTCTGGGTCTAGGCTTCCTATTTTGTCAAATGTGAACAGCAGCAGCAGTTACCTGAATTTTAGCAATGAGTAGTTCAGTCAACATATACATGTAACAGCTCCTGGGCACTTAAATGCTTTGAAATGTAAATCTGTATGCTACAGGCTTCCCAAGCTAATACTTTCTTAATACATAAGCAAGAACAGTAACTGTCACAAAAACCACTTTGTAAAAAAAAAACAAAACAAAACATTTAATACTTTGTACTAATGGGGAAATTGTATAATTTGAGGGAAACAAGAAGCCCAACAGTCATGAAATAATTAAATCAGTGATTATCTCTAGATCTTGGACCAATAGGCCTCATTAGCTCTTAATTCACTAGCAAGCTTATAGTCAGGGGTTAAAGAAGTATACTTCTCTACTATTTTAAGCATCTAAAATAAGAAGAATATGCTTTGAGCTGGAGAGATGGCTCAGCAGTTAAGAGCACTGACTGTACTTCTAGAGGTCCTGAGTTCAATTCCCAGCAACCGCATGGTGGCTCACAATCATCTGTAATAGGGTCTGATGCCCTCTTCTGGTGGGTCTGAAAACAGCAAGAATGTATTCAACATAAAAATAGATAAATAAGTAAATAAATATATTTTTTTAAAAAGAATGTTTTAATGTGACTTTCTATTTTAATTTTTGTTAATATGCTAACATTCCAAAAGTTTTGCTTTCTATTTTCATTTTCTGTGATATATTACATGCCTTACTTGGTGGCAAAAACATAACTTCTTTTGTAAGTATGTACTTTGGAATGTATGTCAATGGTGTCTTTAGTAACTGAGCACATTTCTTTTAGTATCTATCAGATTATCTTGTTAAGAGTCAAAATTCCATAAACCTAAACAATCAATTAAAGACTCAAAGGTTCCTAGGTAAGACAGAAGGAATGGAGGAAATCTCTAAACATTGAAATTAATATCTCCTGTCCAAACATCAGTGATCAGATTCTTTGGAAATGTATTAAAACAAAAATATTGACATGCTACATAAAAGTAAGGCTACTCTCTAAAATTACCTTAAATGTACTACACTTACTAGGGGCTATATAAATACAACAAACAACACAGCTATTTTGATTAACAACAAATTATTAAATATAACACAAAAATGACTGAAAATGATTAGCAGACATAATTTAGTAAAACTTGGAAGAAATATTTTGATGATGATGTACACATCTATTCATAACAGATCTATTTTGAAAACGATCTCAAAAAGGAACACTTTACATTCCACAACTTTCCCTGTACTTTCTTCAACTATCATTCCTTAGGTTCCTAAAGAGCTTACAAGTAATTAAGCACATTGTTTTTAATCTTACCAGGAAACCCATCACCACATGTATCCTAAAGGTGTCTTAAATTCATCCTAAGCTAAACTTGAGTTACTCAATTCTTTTCCTGAATTTTCTAAATTCTAATTTAACTTTGCTTATGGTTTCCTCGCCGTCTTGTCAGAACGGAAACAGACAACTAGCACTGTGAGACTACCGATTTATTCCTTGTCAATGAGTGTCGCCTTGCTCTCTCACCTTTTATAGGTATAACTCTGTATCAATGCTTATGTACTTCTTACTACAGATCCATTACCAGCTATACAAAATGTTTCTCTTTATCTCAGTACAAATAGTATACTCAGTTTGTAGTAAAAAATCACCACCCATAAACAAATAATTAGAAATGGGTATTCATGAAGACCCAAATCTTTATATTTGTCTAGGTAGTTGAGTTAGTTTGCAAAGTGCTCAGGAGCTAATGTGGTGAAATTTAAAATACCTCACTATAATTTCAAAAATCTGTACGAAGATTTCCAGATTACGGTAGGCCTATCTCTTTTTTTCTTAGTAGCAGAATCAGCATGAAGAACTGTATTAAGAGGTAGCATCATTAGGAATGTTGAGAACCACTGATTTACACAAAAAATTAACAAGGAGGGAAAACTTGCATATTTAGCTGCTGCCTGAAAACTGGACTTGTTTCCTTCTTGAAATTAGGGCATTGTAATAACCAAGTATAGACTTAACTTCTACATTTTAATGTGGTTTACGGTAACTGTACGAAAAATATGCTCGCTTAAAAATAACCAACTTTAAAAGTAGTTTAATATCCACAATACAGGTATTTCTTAAATCGTACATCACCATGAACACCAAGTACACGTGATATTACTCAACAGAAAAACATTAGTGAGAAAACTATCCACATTTTAAAAAGATTTCTATTTTATCGGTAGCTATATTTGAATGATGCAATAAATGAGTGAATTAGTTTTTTAAAAAATGTTCTTCAATATACCAGAAAGAAGCTTGAATTTATCTGTTAAGATCACACAGGCCAAGGAGAGCATAGGTGTTCTAGGGAATGCCCGATTTCTCCTCAGCAATAAACTCCGTAAGAAAAAAAAGCAGAATATAAGCAATAATGACTTAAGCCTCTGCAAGGCTGTAATGCAACAAGTGTGTTTTACATCATCAAGGGTCTTAATTACACAAAGTGTTTGTGGTCTAAGGATCCAAGTACTTCAATTCAGGTCTCCCAGCTGCTGCCTATTAGCTAACTCGAAAATGATTCCAATCCCACAGCACTTGTCTGGAATTAATGGCAGAAATAAAAAGATCACTAAAACTTATTATTTCATGAATACAGATATTTCAGAATATTTAGCTGAATTAATATAGAACAAACACACTAAAATCTTTATTGCTCTTTGAACAGATGGAGATGCGGAGGCTCAATGGCTTGGATGAATTTGCTTCCAAGTCACACTGCAAAGTAAGATGTGGACCTGTGAATAAATCAGGTCTAGGTCTCTTTCCACCGCGCCACACTGGAGTGCCTAACAAGCACTTGAGAACTGTGAATAAATCAGGTTTTAAGTCTCTTTCCACTAGCCACACTGGAGTACCTAACAAGCACTTGAAAAGCTATAAACCACTAGTACGGAGACAGAAGGAAGAAAAAGTAACTTAAAAAAAAAAAGAAAAAAAGAAAGAAAGAACACACAGGCACACTGACCTTGCCCTAAAACAGTACTTTATTTAAATAATTCTGTAAGTCAATTGCTTTGGCTGACAAGTGCTAAATTTTGTACATGCTTCCTCTAGTTATTTAGGTACGGCACCCTCTTATTTTACAAAGTCTGAATATTAGCAAGCTTTTAAGCTTCAAGTGGACTTATCTACTTTTTGCAGGCCTACGTTATCCTTCAAACCAGAGGGAAGGGCTGCACTTCCAAACAGAAGCGCTGCCGGCTCCTATCGAGCCAGGAGCAAAGCACAGGACCACGTGGTGCCTCTCTCTCTCTCTCTCTTGAAAAAAAATAAAAAAATAAAAATAAAAAAATAATAAAAACCCAAGGTCTCTGCACGGCTCTCTCCTTTTTTGACAAGAAAGTGGAAATTAGGGGTTTTCTTTTCAGCGGAGCCCTGACACAGACCACCTGTGTGGTCCCCGCCGCAAACATCCTGAAGCCCGGCTCCCGGAAGACTACGAGGATCTGAATAATGGGGAACTTGGGTGCGGACGACGCCGGCCAAGGAGTGACCGGAGGAGCGCGGCGGGCGGGCGGGCGAGCGAGGTGGAGCGGCGCGACCGGGATCTGTCAAAAACCCAGCGGCAGGCAGGCTCACGCCGAGCCACCGCACCCGAGCTCCGCCAAGGCCCCAAGTGGGAGCGGCACTGCCGGAGGGAGGAGGACCCGGAGCCCCGCGAGCCCCGCGAGCCCCGGCCGCCGCTTCCGCGCCGCTCCGGGCGCGCACCGCCCACCGCGAGCCCCGGCCCTCTGCGCCGGTCCAACCTTTGCCCCCCAAATCTGCTGCCCGGGCGGCCGCCGCCGGACCTGTCCGCACCTGTCACCAGCCGGCGACACCAGCCCGCCGCTCCCGCCCAGCTCTCCGCCAGCCTCGGGCCCCCGCGGGCCCCGCGACCCTGTTCCCTACCAGGTGTCCCCTTTCCGGAGCGAGGTTTTGAGCAGCGTGGCGATGTCAGAACGCTGGGTGTCCAGGTCCGCCGCTCCGCCTTCCGCCATCTTCTTCCACTAGCGGTAGCGGAGGCGGCAGCGACGGCGGCGGCGGCACGCCCCGGAGCATTGTGGGAATGGCGTCCGCGGCCCCGCCCCGCCGGCAGGTCTGTACCAAATGGGGCGCGAGGGCGGGGGGGGCGGGGGGCGTGGCGCGGCGGGGAGCGCGGCGCGGCGGGGAGCGCGGCGGGTGCGCGCCTGCGCGCTGCTGCCCGCTCGGGTCCCGGCGCGCCCCGCAGCACGGCGTGGTCGCTGCCGCCGCCGCCGCCGCCCCAGACCTCTGGGTTTGCACGGTTCTCGCCGGGTGCCGCGCTTTCTCTCCCTGCCTTTGCCCTGCTCGGACTCTCCTTGCCATGCTGGCCCTTCTCTTGCCGCAGCCGCCTCCAAACCCTTTTTTTTTTTTTTGCGGGTTCACTCCTGCTAGAGGGCGGGGCCGGCTGGGACATGGCAGAAAGCGCGCAGTTCCGTGACTTGGGGCTTTTCCTTTCCAGTCGCAGAGCCCAAGCCCACTGAATATTGGCACAAAGAGGGCTCTGAAACCAAAGATTTGGGCGCAGTGCCCTTCCTAGGTTCTTCCCAGCTCTCCCATGCTTGCTGTCTGTAGGGACCTTTCATAAGCTCTTTGTGACGCCTCCTAGCGCGCGCGGACACACACACACACGTAGGTGCAGTGCAAAACATGTCCCAGTTTCTAGGTGAACAAGCAGTTAAAGATGTATTGAGTAAGGTCATGTACTAAAGGGGGTTAGAAACGTGGGAAAACCTCATGGGTGTCAAATTAGCATTCCCCTAGATTAAATTTCATGGTTGTATCTGCCTGAAGTTAGACTCGATAATACAAGCTGCATTTGAAGGCAACAATTACAAACGGGGAAATTGAGCCTCTTAAAAATCAAATGGCAAGGTCACACAGCAACTAGAAGTGCAAGGTTATCGCCCAGTTTTCAAATCCCGAGTACTCAGTTACCTCCATGAAAGGCTGAATTAAGATACAAACTCTGTAAAAGCTGGAACTAAGTTCTTTTTATAATTTGGTGTGTGAGTGTGCGTGTCTCTCTCTCTCTCTCTCTCTCTCTCTCTCTCTCTCTCTGTGTGTGTGTGTGTGTGTGTGTGTTTGTGTGCACTGCGGTTTAATGATCTAGTACCATTCTACACTATTTGGGACAAATGTTTCAAAATTAACGAAGGCAAACTGCTTCTAAGAATGAAGACAGCTACCCCAGTAGAGCAGTAGGTGACAAGTTAAAGGATGGGCAATGGTATCTACATTTTTAATGCCTCCTAGTTTTCGTGGGAAATCCAGTAAGGAAGGGTGTGGCTGCATTAACCAGGAGTGCTGGCCCTTCCAAGAGAAAGCAGCCTTTCCCTGGTTAGGGTTTGTCAGCTTGACAGAAACTAAAGTCTCTTTGAAAGAGGGGAGCCTTAATTATGGGATTGCCTCCCTTAGAGTAGCCTGTGATGAGTCAGTGGGGCATTTTCTTGTTTAACACTCGGTGTGGTAAACCCACTGTGGGCAGGTGGTCCTGAGTTGTGTAAGAAAGCAGGCTGAGCAAGCCATAAAAAGCAAGCCCAAGCCGTAAGCAGCATCAGTCCATGGACTCTGCTCTGGGTTCCTGTTGAGCTCCAGGCTGTGACCTTCTCCCAGCGTAAGCCACCCAGACCCTTTCTTTCCTAAGTTGCCTTTGGTGGGAATGCTTTGTCACAGCAATAGAAAACAACTAGCACAACCGGTGTGTGTGTGTGTTTGCGTCATATTTGGGTGAGTCAGTATGTAACTGCTTGTTTCTGCGCAGTACTCTTTTGTATGACTTCAGCTTCAATGAGTCTAAAAGTCATTTCCATTTACGGCTATTTCTTATGTTATTTGACCACTCCTGATTATAAAACCGAGTTTTCCTAACTGTGGGCATTCTCAGTTGTTATATATCCCCCCCTCCCCCCATCTTCTACCACTCTGTGAAGGAGAGCAAAGTTTTCAAAGAGAGACAACTTGGTATAACTTGGTATACAAAGAATATGCTGTATCCTCATACACACATGGCTTCAGCTCTCTAGCTGCCAACTCTTAATCTGTAGTCTATTTACAAATTTAAATAGCATAATATTTATCTTAAAGGATTTTAAAAGCATGCATTGCATTTATTTTCTAGATGAGTTGAGTGTGTGCCTGTGACAGCCAACTGTGGAGATCACAAGTCAACGTTGCAGGCATCAGCTCTCTCTACTATGAGGGTCCCAGGGGGTCAGACTTGGCTAAGTCACAATTATGCCTGCTGAACCAAATTGCCAACCCAGAATTTTAACAGGTTCTTTATATATATAAATATTGTTTTATCTTTCAGAAAGGATTACATGTATCCCAGGTTGGCAGTGCAACAGAAGATGACTTTGAACTTATCTGATCTGTCTGCTTCTGCCTCCCCAGTTCTGGGATGTTTCTGTAGCACTGGGCATCAAGCCTGGGGTTTCACGCTTGCTATGTAAGCACTCTTCTGCCTGAGTCCTATCTCTAGACCCCATTAAGGAATTTTTTTTTCTAAAAAAAAAAAAAAAAAAAAAAGATTAAATGAAACAATATGGGTTTGTTGCCTGGAACTTAATAGTCAATCAACAAATGTAAGTAGGAAGAACTGGACTGAAATCAGGATCAATTGTATAGTATGTGTATTATATAGCTCAATAAAGCTATTCTTAAAGCATTCAGGACTTTAAAGGTAAAACTGTGTCATCTGTTGTTTTATAAGCATAACAGATCCATGAAGTAATAGTGCCATTCACCCTCTCTTCTGGTTTCCCACCACACAGAACTGCCAAAGTCCATAGCCACGCAGGAAAGCAAACAAACAAAAAACAAAACCACAGTCATCTTCAGCTACACTGTGTTCAGGGAGTGGGCCCTTGTTAAAGAGGAGTCAGTTCACATTATACGTCAGGCTGATGAGATCATCTCTCGGGGAGGCCTCACTAGTTTGTATCACAGTCAATAAAGTGGTTACACACAATGTTTCGTTTACCAGGCACACAAATACCAGGTGTTCCCTGTTGCTCTCTGCCCCATTCCTTTGAGACAGGGTGTCTCTCTGAATCCAGAATGTGCCTTGTTTCAGCTAGGCTAGCAGCCAGCACCTGCATCACACTCAGCCACAGAGATGTGACAATGAATGAGGGATTACTTCTGTTTATTCACAATCACTGTCTTCCCGTTGCTTCCCCGAATCGACCTTCTCCATTGGGATCTTCAGTTAGTCGTCGCTATCTTCTCTTTTTATTTCAGTGTGTGTGTGCTTGAGTGTGTGGGTGCGTGCACATGCCTGCGTGCACACAGAGGCCATCAGAGAGTATCGGGGTCTTCTAGCATTCTCCACCCATTTACTTGAGGGGGAGTCTCTCCCTGAACCTGAGACGTGCCTTTTCTTGGGTACGTTGAAAGCCATCCTGGAAGCCATCGAGTCTCACTCACCCTTCTGTCCCTGCCCCCTTGGAGCAGGCATGCTGGGACGGGACAGACATGTGCTGGCTGCACTGTGGTCCTCATGCCTGCACAGCAAACACAGCAAGTCTTGGTACTCTTAGACTCTCTGAACCATTCTTGTTCACTGAGAACGCTAGGGGTACGGGCAGGGAGAGGAGTACAGAGAGTCGTGTGCTTTAGAAGAAGGACTTCCGGCGAGTAGGGCGGACCACACGGAAAATGTGCCCCTTTTGAAATTAGAGCTCTTCTAGGGAGGATTTTTTTTTCCCTTATCTTGTAATCGCTCTTTTAGATTTGAACAGTCCCTTGCTCAACCTTGACAGATTTCTGTACTGAGCAATTGAGAGACAAGGCTTCATGTATAAAATGCTCCAGAAGAGAATAAGGCTTAAAACAAGGTGTTGGTTTAGCAAAACAGGAGAGGCAGGTTCTCCAGAACCTACGACCTTCTCTATCACCGGTTCTCAGCCAGTTTTATCGTAGTAGGAATGAGTTCCATGATGTGGAGCAGGCGTCAAATCTAATAGCAAAGAGTTTGGTTCCTCCCTGGTTTAGCTTAGCCCAGGGAGTGGCACTATTTGAAGGGGTGGTCCTGTTGGAGTGGGTGTGGTCTTGGGTGTGGTCTTGTTGAAGTAGGTGTGGCCTTTTGGAGTGGGTGTGGCCTTGTTGGAGTAGGTGTGCCACTGTGGGCCTAAGCTTTGAGACCCTCATCCTAGCTGCCTGGAAGCCAGTATTCTGCTAGCAGCCTTCAGATGGGGTCGTGGAACTCTTAGCTCCTCCAGCACCATGCCGGCTTGGATGCTGCCATGCTCCTGCCTTGATGGTGCTGCCTGAACCTCTCGGTTTGTGGGCCAGCCCCAATTAAATGCTGTCCTTGTAAGGCTCATGGTTTCTGGTCACAGCAGTAAAACCCTAAGACACGCCTACAGTTATCATATCATTATTGCAGCAATAGCTGCGTCTTGCCAGATAGGTAATTATTGTGGCTCCTGGGGTCCATAGCTGGGCAGGAATATTGGTGACTGACTATCATCCCGAAGTTGCTTGTATCACCCCTCAGCACCATGATAGCTACCCATCAGTGAGAAACCGCAGCACCGGTCCGGTGTGATTTCTCAGTGTCCAGTAACCCAAGTGTGTGGTCTTCAGCAACAGAGTCATTCAAACCAAGGGCTCTGGCATCAGCCTGTAGTGTTGTGGTGACTTCTGTGGCTAGCTGACCAAACCGAATAGAGAGGTGTTCTACACCTAGTACTAGAATTTTCATTTCATAACCTTTTAGAAAGTGTTATCCACGTATCCCTATAGGATTGTCAAAATTTTTGTTTGTTTGTTTGTCTGCCTATGAGATTGTCAACGTTTTTGTTTGTTGGTTGGTTCTTAAAGAACAATCATCCCTGACCCCGGGAATCTGGGGTGAACAGAGAAAGAGTACACAATCAATGTCGTGTTTATTAATGAAACCTGACAGAAGTAAGAACAAGTGCTAACCAACCAGGCAGCATACGCTAGCTGACATGAGGCCTCTGACACACATACAGTAGAGGACTGCCTGTCCCAGCCTCAGTGAGAAAAAAACGCACCTAACTCTGGAGTTACTTAAGACCCAGGGAGTGGGGAGCAGGGGAGGAGTAGGGGGGAGTAGGGACATCCTCTTGGAGACTTGGGAAGGAATGAATAGGATGAGGAACAGACTGAGGGTGGACTAGGAGGGGGATAATGACTAGACTGTAAAAAACGATTAAATAATAATAATAATAATAACAATAAAGAAAAAAAGAACAAGTGCTAAGATTAGCTATGCCAGCTTTAAAGTTTTGTAGCACTGGCTCAGCAAACCCAAGAAACCATCTACCCGAAGCCACGCGTTTCTCTTCTTGCTTCTTCCAGGAGCTGTTCCCTCTTGTAACCCCAGCACCCACGCATTCTCATTCATCTTGTAAACCCCTATCCCCTGTTATATAATCTTGTAACTTCCCCTCTTCTCACCAGCTCCCTGAACAGCCAGGAGATGCTGAGAAGGCGGGGGAGTAGTGCAAACACGGAAATAGCATGTAGTAAGATGCTTAATCTGCTAATGATATTTTGAAACTGGGAGTGTGAATAAAAACTGTAAGCGCCACGACGCAGCTTTTAAAGCTTAAGAAATATCCCCGCTCCTCCATCAAATGTTAGGTTCTGATAAAAAGAATAAAAAGGTAGAAACATGAACATAGTACCCCACGCCAGACTACTTGGCTTTTGACTCTGGCTTGCTGCCACTAACATACTAAATATTTTTGCCAAGTTATTTAATCTCTGTGAGCATTCGTTTTTCTCGTTATATCAGAAGGTGATTAAAAGCAACGGCTAAGACGCAAGTGCTTGCAGAGTTCAGATATTCCTAATGTAAATGGGTGAGACAACTTCACATTGAGGAAGTAGGGAATGTGGGGGACTCCACTGAGCTATGCGCCCCAGCTAAAGGTATTAAATAGAACCAGAACAAATAAATGCCTCCTGCTCTGTAAGCTCTGGGAAGTTCAATTTTGACATGAGGGTGAGTCCTACAGATCGGTGTTGGCTATTGCTTGTATCTGCTTTTCCCAAAGCAAATACAGAATGCTTTGAAAGGTTACACTTTACCTAAAGGGAGGCAGCAGACTTCCTATACGTCTTGCCAAATGATGAGAAAATCAGGCTGATTTCAATCAATAAATTACACCTAGTCTAGTAGGTTCAAATAAATAGCAAAAGGATTTTGATAGAGATTATAGTCTCTGGGTTCTATATATTTTAGGTGAAATATTTACATATTGTGGGAAACTTCCAGAAAAGAAATAACTTACACTGTCCAACCAAGCCAAGAGTGAAGTAAACAAAACTAAAGCTAGTATTAGAAAAAGAAACTTTTTAATTAAAAAAAAAAGTATTTATTTTATGTGTGAGTGTTCTGTCTCTGTGTATGTATACGTATGTGCACCATATATATGCCTGGTTCCTGGGAGGGTCAGAGGTGGGTGTCAGACCCTTTGACACTAAAGTTACCAATGGTCATGTGAGTCACCATGTGGATGCTGGGAACTGAGCAGCAGGTGCTCTGAAGTGCTGACCCACCTCTCCAACCTCTATTTTATATATTTTATTTGCTGTTTAACTTAATGGATAGACTTTAAGGTTGTTAAGAATCATTTAACAATTAATAATAATTAATACGAACAAACTAGACCTGTTTAAATAGCAGCCTCTGTGTCCTTCGCCAAGCCTCACTCACAGCAGACAGGACACAGCGCACTGAGTGATTTAGACGATGCTAGCCTTGAACACTCACGTTTAAGCAGCTCATGGCTTTTACATTATGTATTTCATCATTTGTACTTTTATCACTTCCTCCAAGAGTCTCCCAACATTTCTGTACTGGTGGAACGGTGAAACCCAGACTACCAAAGCAAAGTAGAGACACTAACGATGCACTGATTCAGCAAACGCTCAGATTCCAGAGAGATTAGCATCGTCTTCTCCCGAGAGAGGACTGAATTATTCAGCTTTTCTGTTTGGACAGTCCTTCTCTTCATTTGGCTGGAGAATCGAAAAGATGTAAACTGCTTACAAAGGGTTTTAGACGAATATAGCCGTAACTGCTAAAGAATATATGCGCTCCAATACCTATGGGACATATAGAAGGCATTCTAAAGTAACTTTATTCAGCCGGTATAACGGTTATCTCTGAGGGTTACTGCCTCAGTCAGCTGACCTAGGCCTAGTCCTGGAAGCTTCTGGCCTCCAGTCTTATCTAGGCCTAGAATATTTTCAGCCTCTAAGGCTTATTGCTGGATAAGCTCACCTTTTCTAGTTCTTTCTGAGCGCTGGCTAGCTGGTCAACCCAGCTGTTCTGGCTCAAACTCCTCTCTGAGCTGAGTGATACAATCTGGCTACTCTCTCTCAGCTTCTGAATTGCTCTGCTTGGTCTCAGACTGACTCTGGAAATCTGTTCTAATCGTCTGGCTCCTCATTCTCTGGCTTGTTCTGTCGTCACCTGTGTCTAGCTTGTTCTCTCTCTCTGCAACCCGCCTCTCTATAACTGGTCCAGCAAAACCGTCTCCTTCCCTCTCTCCGCACAGACTGTTAAGTAGCTCCCCTTTCCTCTCTCTTCTTGTGAGAGCTGGGCATATCCTAGTCTGTCAGCTCTTTCTCTGATTTGCCACGTTGTCTGCCACTCAGTTAGACATCACTGTCAAACATCAGCACTTCCTTCTATAAACTAACTTTATCTTCCTTGTTTGGGACTAAAGCTATGTTCTAAGGGCTAAGGCACACCACAACAAGAAACAGTTTTTTTTCAGTAAATGACACAGTCTTGAGGGGTCACAGTATGATTCTATATCCTGCAACAGACACTACTGAACATGCAGCAGGCTTGGGTAAAGTTAGAAGACACCAGTGACGAAGAAAAGCAAGCTTGGTGATATTATAAAAACATTTCTCATTGTTTGTTATGCTAGCCAGTATGCTTCTGCATAGGAACTCTTGGATGATGTTAATTATGTTTTAATAAACTTGTGATGGTCCAAGACTGCCAGTCTGCTACTGGACTGAACTACAAAGAAAGAGATTCATGAGAAGGGCAAGAAATAATTGTATACTTTCCTAGAAAATCCAACTTCTTCTTTTTTTTTTTTTTAAGATTTATTTATTTATTATATGTAAGTACACTGTAGCTATCTTCAGACACTCCAGAAGAGGGAGTCAGATCTTGTTATGGATGGTTATGAACCACCATGTGGTTGCTGGGATTTGAACTCTGGACCTTCGGAAGAGCAATCGGGTGCTCTTACCCACTGAGCCATCTCACCAGCCCCGAAAATCCAACTTCTTTAATCATATACATTTCCCCCTCTATGTACTAGTTCTGTAATACTAGAAGATTTGGCTTCATTTCTTTTAAATGAAGGTAACTTCATACTTGTTCAAAAACTGAATTCAATCCTGAATAAGAAGCTACTTGAAGACCTCAGGATACACTGTTGGACTGTTACTAATGTGAATGTTTAGACAAATCTATATTCATTAAGACCACAAAATTGTTATGTCATAGCAAATGGTTTCGTTAAAATCAGGTAGAAAAGTAATAGATCATATCGAAGACATCCAACTACTGAAAGTGTTAAAATGAGTAGTAAGTATAACTTTACTCAAAATGGTTTTTTTTTGGGGGGGGTGAAGAATTTTTCTTGCTTTGCCTTGTTTTTGTCTTTATGAGACATGGTCTTGGTATCAGGCCAGCATGGCTGGAATGCACCACGTAGCCTAGTCTAAACTGGTCTGTTGATCCGCCTTCCACTTATTGAGTGTTGGGATTAAAGCCTGTGCTACAATGCTAAATCTGTATGAAGAATTCTTATGGATAAAACAATGCACTTAGAAGCAGATAGTAGAAAAATGATAAGGTATATTCTATATGTTCATGAATGTTCTCCAATTAAGTCATAGCATTACAGATAAAAGACATGACTTTACCTGTGGGTTGATAGCCTGGAAGGCAGAAGAGTGAATCTCCAGTGGTCTCCGTGTTCTAATCTCAGAATCAGCAGATATGTTATAGTCATGGCTTAGCGGATGTGTTATAGTCATGGCTTAAAGGGACTTTGTAGAGGATGTTAAGGTTACAGACCCAGAAATGGGGAATTATTCAAGCGAGTCCAGGCTAACCACAAAAGTAAAAGAAATGTTTTCCCTCATGTTTATAAGGGGAGAAGACCACAGGGACCGAGCTTAGAAGACGGGATAAAGAGCCATGCACTAGTAGTGATGTGGATGCCCTTTGGGAGCGGGGCAGGGCCAGGAAGGATGAACTTCCTTCTAAACTCAGCAGCAAGGAACACAGTTTCACCAACACTGTGATTATAGCCTCCTTAGATTTGCATCAGAAGCCTCAGCCATGTGACAGTGCTCTGCCACTATCTCTACTCACAAGGTGTCTGGTCGGTCATTTTATAGCAGCAGAAAACTGATAGACAAACAGAGTACCTCAAGGAAGCCAAACCAAAGCAAACTCTAGTCAGGCCTGGAATTAGTCATTGTAGCCACTCACTAAACAGAAATGCGACTTATCATAGATTAAAAAATAAGAAGAAATTGGATGGATGTTGTCTGGGTTACAAGTCAGAAGAAGATGGAAGGCATATCTGTTTAACAATGTGCTCTGAAAGGACCATGTGCAGAGTTACAGGCACAGGCAAGACTTTGGAGATTATGGGATTATTTTAACTTTCAGAGGCAACGCCATCAAATTCCTAACATCAAATATTAGTAAATGACGCTTAACAAGGAACACCTGGAGCTTATAAATCATGCTGAATGCATTTCAGCTGGTCCGCAGAAGCCAAGGAGAAGTAACGGTTGATAACCAAAGAGTTTCTAGACAAGCTTCCACAGAACAATCGGTGACGCACCACGCACAAGAAATTCTCCGAAGACTTCCAGTAGACCCTGTGAAGCAATTCAAGGAAGTTGGGACACTTGCCTCATGAACCATATTAGGGTTCACCAGGCGAAAAGAGTCAATAGGTTATAGGCACGGACAATATAGAGATATAGAGAAAGGCATTTATTAGGAAAGATTGGTGACTAAGAAGTCTGTATTCTACCATCCCTAAACTGGAAATGAGGAAAGTGCAAGTTCTTTTCAAGTTCGCAGCCCTGAGAGCTGTAGAAACTTGTAATGTTAACTCCCAGTTTAAATCTGAAGGCTCAAGTACTTGGGGAGCTAATCCTTGAAGACAACAGAAGACCAATAGTCTATTCAAGCAGAGGGGCTTCGAGCCTCCTCCACCTTTCTGTTCTTGTCTGTCCCTTAGAGTTTTGGGTGGTGCCCGCCTTCATCCCTGAGTGTAATTTTTTACTCGGCCTATGGATTCAAATGCTAATCTATTCTTGGAGCATCTGCAAAGACAAACCCAGAGACAATGTTTCACTAACCTCACCTGCATCTACAGTGCAGTCAATTAGCCCTTAAGTTGTAATGCATGACCATCAGAGTCATGCATTACAGTCGGAGAAAACTGAGTCAGGTGACTTATGAGAGTGGAATCCATAAATGCGCATAGAGCAGGATATCACGCCACTCTTAGAAAAAGGAGGCTAGAAATCGATGTACATGATTTTTTTCCATTTTTTAAATTTTTTAATCCTTTCTTTGCAGTCCCTCTCCCAGTCTACCCCCCAGACTGCTCCCCACCCCATACCTCCTCCCCCGTCTCCCACCTCCCCCACCCCCTCTGATGTCCGCATCCCCCCACCCCTACCCCATCATTTTGTCCTCTCTTTCTTTCCCCTCTGTTCCTCCCTTCAATCCTTTTCATATCTAAAGGCATTTGACAACAGTTGTATATAGACAGGGGTTCCTTGGTGAGCCCTTGATTGATTGACTCTGCCGGAAGGTTAACTCTAGGTCTACTGAATACTTAATGTGGTGAGTGGAAGGGAGAATCAGACCCAAGTGTTGTCTGACACTCCTTTAGAGATGTGAGCAGAGACTGTCTCTAGATAGAGAGCTGACAGCATAGCAAAGTTATAATGCCACCAAAGACAAGGTCAGGAAACGAATAACTGCACGGGACTTACAGAGCAGAGGTACTCATAGGAACATGGCAACTGCATCAGCAAAGGCCCACTCCGGCATGACTGACCCTGGCAAAGCTGAGGCCCCGGAGCTCTCTGCACATCGCGAAGGCAACTCTACAAAGTGGGAAGCATTCTCACTTCGACAGTCCGCACTGTTCATAAAACCTTGGGCTCTGGTAAGTTTCAGCGAGTTCTTGAGACTTTGAGGTTATTTACTTCCTGAATCTTGTAGAACTTTTTGAGTTGTAATAAACTTCTTCCAGGAGGAAATATTTCGGTCTGGAGGAAATTGCTATACAACATAAGAAAAAAGAGCGACACCAAAATCCCTGTGTTTTAGCCAAAGCAATGATTGAGTAATAACACCTTTAGATCAGCGGTTCTCAACCTTCCTAACGCTGCGACCCTTTAATTCAGTTCCTCATGTTGTGCTCACCCCCAGCCATAAAATTATTTTCATCACCACTTTATAACTGCACTAGCTACTGTTATGAATTGTAATGTAAATACCTGATATGCAGGCTATTTGATATGCAATCTCTGT
Organism: Mus pahari; assembly: GCF_900095145.1. Lineage (NCBI taxonomy): Eukaryota > Metazoa > Chordata > Mammalia > Rodentia > Muridae > Mus > Mus pahari. Next base: position 53,660,132 of record NC_034598.1, on the reverse strand, counting down.
GAAAGGGTCGACCGACCCATAGGTTGAGAGCCTCTGGTTTAGAGCGTAGCGGAGGGGCTTTGCGGCTGCGGTGGGAAGGAGTCCCCCTGCCTGCTGCCTCCAGGGAGTCCTGGAGACTGGAGCAGTGAGAATCTTCCAGAGTTCTCTTCCTCAAGGAGTCAGAAGCCTCAGCTGGCCACAGGAGCCTCTGGTGCGACTCTCTGTAGTGTCTTCCTTCTCAGAAGAGTGTGGGGCTGGACTCCGGGGAACGAGGTGCAAACACAGATACAGTAAGCTCAATAAATAAAAATACATTTGTCTTTCAGGTTTGAAAAAAGTTTAACACTCTTTTATTTAGTTTTTCTTTTTATTGAAAATCGGTCCCCCCCCCCACACACATAATGTAGCCTAATGACCAGTTAGTTTCTCTTCCTTTCCCCCCAGTTCCTCCCCATCTAGCCTTCCTCCTGGATCCATTACCTTATCTGTCTCTCATTAGAAAACAAATAGGCTTCTAGGGAACTATAAGATAAGATAAGATAAGATAAGATAAGAATATAATAAAAATTAACACGCTGGGATTGGACAAGACAAACCGAAGGAAAAGAGCAGGAGAGAAGGCACGAGAAGTAAAGACCCACTTATTCTCATATTCAGGAATCCCATACAAATAGTAAACCGGAGTATTTACACAGAGGACCCGGGTGCAGACCAGCACAGGCCCTCTGCATGCTGCTCTGGTCTCTGAGCATTCAGGAGAGCTTTGATCTTATTGATTTAGCAGGCCTTGATTCCTTGGTGGCCTCCATCCCCTTGGGCTTTTACACTCCTTCCACATTCTCTTCTGCAGGGTTCCCTGTGCCCTGAAGAGGGGAATTTGGTAAGACACTGTTTTAGGGCTGAGTTTTCCAATGTCTCTCATACTTTGCCTAATGTCTGGCTGTGGGTCTCCATATTTGCTCCCATAGGAAGCGTGTCTGATGGTGGTGGCTGAGAAAGACTGATCTACCAGAACAGCAGGATGTCATTAAGAGTCATTTTATGGCTACTTTTTATTTGTTTTTGTTTCTAAGATTTTATTTGTTTTTGTTTCTAAGAATAGTAGTCTTTAGTGTTACCCTAGCTCCCTGGGCTATTTAGCCTCAGGCTCTGGATCCCCTAAACAGTGTCAGGTATGGGTTCCATCTCAATGGTGAACCTTAAATCAAATCGGACATTGGTTGGTTACTCCCACGAGCTTTGTGCCACTTATGCTCTGGAGTATCTTTCAGGCAGGAGAGCATTGGAGATGAAAGGTTCTGTGGCTGGATTTTTATGGTTTACACGCTCTTTTGGTAGAGTACCTTCCTGTACCAAAGGCGCTAGAACAGAAAGGTAAAGGTTTTATGTAGGCACCAGCTCGACCTCCCTGTTTTCAGTGAGCTTTATGGCAGGTTGTCTTCTGCAATGGGGCCTTGCTGCCAGTTTGTGGAGAGCAACCTGTAGTCTTGGCAAGAGCCTGGGTTATGTGGGGATTCCTAGGGGACCCATTAGGCGAGCAACTCAACTAAATGTGATCCAATTCTGGGACTGGAAGCTTCATTTGGTGACAAGAGATGGGAAGTTGGGGGCTCTGTTCCCCCCATTATTTGATAATTTCAATTAGATCACCCTTGTGTATGTATATATTTTAGGAAGTTGCTACTGGTAGGTTTTTATAATACCCTTCAATTTAATTAGATTTAATTTAAGCATTTCTCTTCATGTTCCCTTCCTCATTCCCCTCTTCCTTCTGCCTCTTCACTTAACCCCCCAACTCGAGGCCCCCCCATATCCATCAGTAACTCTTCTGTTTCCCTTTTCTAACAAAATCTGCCCTTCCCCTCCACTTTCATACTCTATATAGAACCTCTGTGGGTCTGTGAATTGTAGCTTGGTTATAATTGACTTTCCAGCCAATATCTACATGTAAGTGAACACAGACCATATTTTTCTTTCTGGTATACCTCACTCAGGATAATTTTTTCCTAGTTCCATCCATTTACCTGCAAATTTCACAATTTAATTTCTTTTAATGGCTAGATAATTCTCCACTGTATAATGGCTGGATAATGCTCTGTTGTATAAATGCACCACATTTTCTTTCTCCATTCTTATGTTGAGAGATGTCTAGGATGACTCCAATTTTTGGAGATTATAAAGAGAGCAGCAGAACTCTGTTAAAGAAAGTATATAAGCTTAAAGCACAGAAAGATTCACTTAAGGGAACTTACAAGATTTAGAAAGCAAACCTTCACCAACATGATTTTTATTACGTATTTATTATCATGATGTAAAAGAAAATTTATATGAAATAAAAATCAAGTGACTGTGTAGGTATTTCTTTTAAAGGTTATAAAAATGGAGTTCTCTATTTAAGAATACACCCAGACACCACTAACTAAACTTTGGTGTCCCTCAAGAAAAAAACAAAAGCCCTTAGATCAGGAAGAAAGGCACCTAAGAAGTGAAAACAATTCTTCTTCTTCTTCTCCTTCTCCTTCTCCTTCTCCCTCTCCCTCTCCCTCTCCCTCTCCCTCTCCCTC